>NW_006800657.1:111458-115652 GCF_000485575.1 Poecilia formosa | reverse complement strand
TTAAACGGGTAGGACATTCAGATGAAAGAAGTGATCTTCTTGTGGTTTCGTCCTGTAAATAAATTGTTCCAATGCTAAGCTAAGCATAACTCCTAAGCTTCCACTTCAGTCCCGTCACTCAAATAATGCTATCCAATATATTTAACATTAATATATTTAACATTAACACAACCTGCTGTAGTTTTCTGTTTGTAAACATGACGGTGGCAGTTTTAGACGGGTAGCACGGACAGATAGACTTAACTGTCTATCCGTGCTACAGTAGGAAAATCTGACGAGGTAGCACTGATGGAACACCTGAACCAAACAAGCCCCGCCCACTCCCTTTTGTCTGAAACAAATTTCTTGTTTAGAAACATCAGAACCACCTGCATGTTCGGAGCTCCTGAAGGACTGAAGGATTGGGGCCGCCGGAACCCGAACCCCCGGCTCTCGCCGCTGAAATGCGCCGGTGACCCGTCCGTAGTTCCTCTGCTGAACCCGGGGGAGAACCGGGGAGAGAAGCCTGCCCCTCTTCGCTGAGGAGAACCTCCGAACGGAGACCGAACTCCGGGGAAAGTCCAGTCTGAAGCCGACCGAGGGGCACCGGGGCTCCGCTGAGATCCAACCGGAGCTCGGCGCATCTCAGCGTAGAGCAGAACCAGCAGGAACCTGGCTAAAACCGAACAGAATGTGGACCGGAACCGGAAACACACGGCTCCGTTGAAACTTGCAGCATGCAGCGCTAACTGGCGATGGAGCATTAACCTGCAGGGAGCAGCACTGCCAGTCTGAGCGCACAGAGACCGTCGACTGCGGCCGCCATGTTGGACAGGGAAAAGGCGCAGCCTTTTGCTGGGATCACACGCTTCAGGTCAGGAACTAAAATATTTAGACCCTTCAAACCTGGCCTTGATTATTCTACACTTACAGCAGAAAGTGCTGTGTTAAAAAGAAATCTTAAAACATTTACTTAGATCCTCTTAATGCTTTTTTTACTACGGCAGAATAGAACATGTTTAAAGGTATTGTTTGTGTCGGTGTGTGCATTTAATCAGTTGTCGAAAGTCAGAAGGTCTACCATTATCCTCCATGTTTTGGTTCTGTCCCAGGTTCAAACAGAACAATGGCTCATTAGCAGAACCTCTCCTGAACTTTGACCTGCTAGTTGGACCGTTTGAATCAGCTGTGATGAAATGACACTTGTCTAAAACTGGCAGGACACCGGGCTTTGGGGACTGGAGCTGGACTCCAGTGATTTATGCAGAGGTCCATGACCTTTATATATTGTGGTTATGAATGGTTACCTGGCTGAAAGTATGTTGTATGTATGAAAGTACATTTTTCAGCACTACAATTGGTTTGCTGCTCTCTAGCATAGAAAACTTTTGTAAATTAGACTAATATTTCCCAGAGGCACTGAGAAGTATGATCCATGCAGTGGAAAACGCCTTGTGGTACTAAATCACAAGTGTCAAACTCCAGTCCTCAAGGGCCGCTGTCCTGCAACTTTTAGATGAGCCTCTGCTGAACCACCTGAATAGAATAATTAGGTCATTAAGGCTCTGGAGACCTGATCTACACAAGAAGGAGGTAATTAAACCATTTCATTCCAGTGTTTTGTAGCTGTAGCACATCTAAAAACTGCAGGACAGTGGAGGACTGGAGTTTGACACCCCTGTACTAAACAAATACTGCCTGACTTATAGTGATGGGTAGATGAGGCGTCATGTATTGTTTCGATTCTGTCTCGATACTCTCACTCAATACTGACACCTGCTGGACATTAAAAATTCCTACAGGCAACGTAGTGATTTGATGACCTAGTCCATACAATAAGATTTAAGTCTTTATATTTTATTTAATATTATGTATTGTATTATGTCATATCTTCAGTTAAATTTAAAATATTAAAATAGATTTGATATACAGTCAATAAAAAATCTGAACATGAACCATAAAGTGAAAATTTAAGTGAATGTGTTTGAATGAGGATGCTTGTGGACTGATTTTTTTTTTCTCACAGATTTTTATTAAAAAAAAAAAAAAAAAGTTTTACATTTTGAAATTTGGCCTGTTACATTTTTTTTGACAAAACTTCTGCTGTAGAAAAAAAATTAAGTAAACATTACATTCACAGCAAACCCTTGTTTTTCTTAGGGGTTGCGTTCCGAAATAACCCGCGATAAGCAAAATCCGTGAAGTAGTTACCTTTAGTTTTTACAGTTATTACAGAGCATAGTTAAATACTCTACATTGAAACCAAATAAAACCTGTTTTCAGGTCAGCGGATGTTCATCCATCGGGCCTTAATGTGATCCGTCTCCTCCAAGCTGCCCCAGAGACTCACAGCTGGATCTACGGCAGAGCGACGGATCTGAGCCTCCGGTCGGGTTCTGCTGCCTCTGGCCAGTTTTTTTCCAGCTGGCATTCAAAGTTTCAGTTTTCATCTCCTGAATGGCCAATCTGTATTAAATACCATAACGTTATTGGCACTCACTGTATATGATCACTGTATATAAAATAATTTATAAAAAGCAACAGTAATTTGTGGAATGGCTGCATTTCTGAGTTCATCTGGGACTTCATTCTCATGCCTGGCCTCATAATGGCTCAGCATTGAGGAGGTGGATTTATTTAAATAAGACAGTTTAGTCAAACATATGCGACACTTAACCTACAGAACATGATATGAAAGTAAAATAAGAGTTTCAGCTGAATTTGGATTCAGATCAAGTAGAAACTGACAAGAACCGGATGAAACAACGAAATGAAAACATTTATTTTCCGATATGAGATCAAAATGTTCCCACACTGAGGAAACCTTTCCTCTGAAGCTGCTCCATAGGTGATGCTGTAAAAGATCAAGAATCCGTTTGGCAAATGCTTCTGACAGATCCACAGATCGGCTTCCTTAGAAACACAGTTTGGTGTTTAATGTCATTTCGGTCAGGCGACTTGCTGAAACCGACACGTTTTGGTCTGTGGGCTGGACGCATGCGCCGACGCGTCGGTGTAGCCGGACCATCACTAGTGACTTATAAAAATGACCTTTACATTAAATACCACATGGTCTCTCGAATCTAGTTTGCTTGCTCTGTCTTCAGCACTGTAGCCCTAGATATTTATGAATTACCCCAATGTTGATACAGAATGTCAAATTCAGCTGAATAAAAATCATTCAAAGGCAGAAAGCTTTTCTTTTTCTTTTTGTAAGTCAACTTCATCTTGTTGGTTTCATATTTCTCCAATGGCTCTGCCTTCTGTTAAACCATAAAACCATATTTGGCACGGACGGTTTTAACTTGAGCATCTTTAGGAGTTGGTGGGATGTTATTGTGATTTAATATGAGCTGGATGTCCGAAGTCAACCAGAAGTTCAACACTGGGCCGCTTGGCGGCACCTCTGGTTTGTTATTCTGAGCTTGGCAGCGCCCCCTGCTGTATGGGTATAGACATTGCCCACAAGACAAAACGTTTTGCGCAAAACCTCAGCGTGGTGTCGCTTGTAAAACATTGGTGACAGGCGTCAGCAGTTTCACGTGGTTCCAGTTGCTAACTTTTCCGTGTTCAGGTAATCAATTTTATATTAATAAAAAAAAGTTCTGTATGCAGATGTTAATACAGGTGTTTGAATTAGTTTTGCTCCAAATGTTTTGGACTCAATGGAGCAAAAATATTAGAGCAGGACTTTTATATTTTGATACTTGCAGAACAGAATCTGTGAGCCGTACCAAAGAACCTGTGAAGTGTAGGCAAACTTTAGTGTCTGAAAAAAATTACAAATACAAAACTACTGTAAGATTTTTCTCTTCAATGTCAATTTCCCAGGTACGAACCACAAATATACCTTTGTTTTCCTCTGGTTCCAACATAAACGAGCCAATCTACAGAAGGAGACCCTGCCATCAGCGCCGACTAAAGGAGCGTCCTGCAGATCCAGAGACTGGTGGCTCCTGGCAGTCAGTACCAGCGTGAGTCATCTGCCACCGAGGCGTGGGCGTCTGAACTACCAGAGTCACAGACGAAGCCAAAGTAAGTGAGAAATTAAGATGTTGGTGTGAACGCCTGCTCAGATCTGAAGAACGAGTGGGTCCAGGCTCCGATGAACGGCATGTCCTCAGAAACCAGATGATGTGTTCAGGAAGCAAAGGGTTCCACCTCAAACACCTTCTGCTCCTCTGAAAATTAGTGATGGCGACATGAAGCTTCATG
>NW_006800657.1:109753-111070 GCF_000485575.1 Poecilia formosa | reverse complement strand
TGGTTCCTCTGAAGCCAGAAACGGATCAGCAGGTTTATAGAAGTTGTGTTAAAACATTTTGTCACAACTTCCCAATATTCCAGTGGATATTTTCTGTCTCATGTTTGTCTTAAAATGACTCGGCTGAACTTTGGCGACCGGTTAGCATCGTTTCCTTTCTGCAGAGCTCAAAATGCCTCGGCACATTTTTTTTATGAACATCATTAAAGTTCATTGGACACTTTTAAAACAGGATCCACTGTGTTGGTTTTTTGGCATCGCAGGCGATGATTTATTATTACTGTGTGAAACTATTTATTGGGTCCATTGGAAAAAAGAGGCTCCAATGAACTGCAAAGGCAACAAAATCCTAAAACTACAAACTGAGGGTGAAACAGCGACGCTTTGCTGGCGTTTGTTTCAATCCGCAACCAAACCGACGAACCGGATCCTGAATCAGTCACGTGGTTTGGCCCGAATACGAGGCTTCAGACGTCACAACCTGCTGCATCAACACAAGCCTCGATACGCTTCATAAAAATCCTCCTGATTGGTCGACACGCTCTGAAAACACGTCACTGATTAAATCTGTTAACGAACCTGGCTTCATCTCAGTAACGAGTCTGAGTTCCTGGATATCACTTCAGGTTAGACCTCATTAATGGGTCCAGTTTACCTAATTAATCAATCAGCAATCAGAGCTACCTGGCTAACAAACATCAACATGGAGTAGCTTAACTTGACCCGAGTCTCTTTATCCCATGAACAGGGCAACTTTATTTGGTTTAAGATGATAAATGACTAACTTTACCTGTGCACTGAGATTTCCCAGTAACAAGTTTAATTTCACTTTAGCACAAGTATTGGCAACACTATCTGGCTTGAGTAATTATTAATTATTTTTAATAATAAAGGTAGATGATTACCTTATAGAAGAGGACCTGACCCTCCCTGAGCGCTTGGTGTTTCTCCTGCTCCTTTCCTCTGATGTTTCCATCATTTGGAAAGTCACATTCATCACTTCGTTCCTCTGCTGCTGACCAAGGGACACGGCGTCCGGTCGGTTGACTGATGCCTTTTTGTGCCACAGGACCTTAGTTTGCTCATTCATCCAAATGAAGGGTTGTGGCTTTTACTGATGAACAGGGAGGTTTAATGGGAGTAAAGCCTGAGTTTCACCGTAGGAGCTGTAGCACAAACACACACCAGAAATGACATTCAGTACTAAAAATATCAACTCTAATTCAAAACTATGCCCTAGTGTTTGTATACAATAAAACAAATTTACAGTTTCAACCAAACAATATTAGAAATTTTTTTATTTACAAAATAAACACA
>NW_006800657.1:97074-109344 GCF_000485575.1 Poecilia formosa | reverse complement strand
ATTTCAAAATATGCTATACAAGATGACTGTTTAATAGTCTATTATGCAATTGATGATGTAATAATTGTACATAGTTAAACATGTAAAATGGAAACGAGTTGCCTCTTTTTGATCTGAAAGTTAATTGATTATAAATTGATAAGTATGAAAGGGGCAGGACATTCTAAGATATTATATCTTCTACCTGCTCCTTTTCGAACAGAAAATATAAAATTTGCATTTCACATGAGCAAAATAATTTACATTTACATTTTATTTCTTAAGTTTGTTTCATTCTATTTTTTTTGTTTTTCTTTTTGTCTTGATTCTCTTTTCTGTCTGTTCGAAAGAAAGAAATAAAACCATGTATTGTACAAAAATAAAACAACACAAATGCAATAAGTGCCAAAAAGGGAATACAACAAATAGGGAGCTTCATTTGGAGGTAATTACAACTTTATTTTAGTAAAACCAACTAGTCACCTAGTTAGCAGGAGTCATTGGTCAAACAACGTTCAGTCTCTGTTTGGTGAATTCCTGCCTGATGCAGTGAGTGAACCCAACCAAACTCTGCTCTCGTGCACTAACGAACACGACCAGCTTCTGTCCCAACCCTTCACCTTATAAACCAACCAATAAACGCAATGACAGGATCTTCAAATCCAGGCCTGGGGGGCCGGAGTCCTGCAGCTTCAGATGTTCCTGGTTCAACACGCCGCGATCCAAAGGCAGAGTCTCCTCCTCAGTCCAGATGGTAATCTGATAATCTGACCCAGGTGTGTTGAAGCAGAGGCACATCTAAAACCTGCTGGACTTGAGGAGCCCTGCTCTTTAACAAGGCTTTACCTTATTTATGGGTCTAACTTTACCTGGGCGTCAAGTCTGCGCTGTTAACGGGTCTGACTTTTAATCTCGTTTTTGGGTTTAATTGCTTACCAATTCTGTCATTGGACCAGTTGGGGGTGGTTGGAGTGGTGATGCCCCGTAAGGAACTCCAGTCTTGTGAGTCACTCCAGTCAGGCTGCACTGGGGAAGCTGTGGCTATTATCCAGCAGCTCGTGAATGATTGAATGTTGTATGAAGAGCTTTGGAGTCCTCTGGATTTGATCAAGCATTACTCCACTAAAGGCCATGTAATATGACGAGCTCAGGGCTGAGGCAGCGACCCTGGGTTACAGTCAAAAGAGATCTTGTCAACCTGGTGTCTTGTCCAGTTACGGATGGCGCTGCTATTGCCAGATCTGCCAGTCTTCCATTGCGCTTCACAGGCCTGATGGTGTTCAAGGTGAAGCTGTTTCCAGGTTTAGGAGTTGGGACTGAAGAAGTCAAGATTCCTGTTTGAAAATGACATTTTTGCCTATACAGAAGAAATAATTGATGCATCAGAGAGCGACGGGAAACCTTTTCCCCTGAAAGACTCGGAGGATGTGTTCCGTCAGCAGGTGAGGCCTGGGCGCCGATTGGTGCGATCTAAACATGCAGGTCTGATTTAGCAGCTCTCTGTGGGGGTGAATGTCTGTGAATAGCAGCAGCAGTTTGTGTTGGAGGTGGCGTCGAGGTTAGCAGGCCTTCTCTCGGCTAACAACGCTGACGTATCCTGCAGCCACCCACACACAAAAAATAGATCCTTGAATTTAACTCGCATGACGGTTGTCCACCTCTCATCACGTTTCTCTTGATGTCTGCAAGTTCACACATCTCTGCCAGCTCAGATGTTTCCCACAGAGAAAACTGGACATTAAAATCAAATTCAAAGCAATGATCAGTGTTTGACCTCATCCAGCAGAGGGTGCTGTGACTCTCAGGAACTGACTTGTTGGATAACCAACAAACTCAGGATCTGAGCAGACCTGCTAAAACTTGCAGGTGGTGCTGTAAGAGATGGATCAGCCCATATTTAAACTTCCTCTAATAAACTGCAAAAATCATCATGTGCAAAACACACACCAAGATGTTCTCATACAGCAACGGTCTCCTCCAGTTCACGTCCAATTCTGATCCAGAACCAGAGATACTCGGTGGATCTGGTCCGCCCCAGGCTGGACCTCGGTCTACTCCACCAATCCGACATCAGAGGCCATTTCCACGCTGATCCAGTAGAGGGCGCTCACATAATATCTGTTTTTGAACCACAAAGTGACCCACCTGAACCCAGCTGTAGCTCCAGGTCACACCTGGACTCGCGGCCCCAAACATCTGCTGCGGGCCCCAGGAGGAGATCAGATGTTGGCACAGAAGATTTTCTGGTTAGAAACATCGGTGCCATAACCCGACCACGGCTTTAATGTTCTTCAGGACCAGAACCTCTGATAGGTTAGCCTTCTGCTGATAGCCAGCAGAAGCTCGTCAAGCCTTCTGCTGGCTTGACGAGAAGGCCAGCAGAAATCATGGAGCTGCTCCAGTCTGGTTTGTTCTGGGAACAGTTTCCAGAGGCTCATCTGGTCCAGTAGAGACACGATGGGAACCCAAGCTGGTGGCCACCTGCCTTTTCTCACCTTTTCTCTGATGTTCCCAACATTTGGAAGGTCACATTCATCACATCGTTCCTCTGCTGCTGACCAAGGGACACGGCGTCTGGTCGGTTGACTGATGCCTTTTTGGGCCACAGGACCTTAGCTCGGTCATTCTTGGGAGGTGGTTGCCACTCTGACCTTTTTGTCTCCAGGTCAAACTCCACACAGATGTTTCTGATCACTGCACCAGCCACTGGGTTACAGGATTCCAGGTGTTCCTGCTAGTGTCCTCCACCCTGTTGTGAGATGTGGGATTGATTCTGGGTTCTCTTTGCACGGCCGGTCCCTGGGATGTTGCCTGGTCTGGTCAGTCAGGGTCTCTATTCTCCAGCTGTTGGTTGTATTTGTTCACATCAGCCACTTCAGCTACCGGTGGTACATCCCACTCAGCGGTTTCTCCTCCCTCGATGGCTCCAGATCCTTCTCTTCCAGTTCCAATGTGTGAAACATTCACTCATGGTTCATGTATTGTTAAAATGGTAAATGCTTCTCTGATGTCTGGATGGTTTCCTACCACTCTAAAACATGCTGTGGTTCATCCGGGTCGATATTAGCACCTGCTCTTTTTGCCTTGTATCTGCTACCTCTGGGTTGTATCTTTAAAAAGCACAAAGTTTCTTTTCATTGTTTTGCAGATGATATTCAAATTTGTCTACCTGCAACTACAAATGACAGCCGGTCTGCTGTGCCGGTGTTACAGGATCATCGTCTTCAGGACGTTCAGACATTTTCTGACCCTGAATGAGGAAAAGCTGAGACTGTGTTTGGTCGCTGCTGTCCTCTCTTGGACGTGGCCCCCTGGTTGGTCCCCCGTCCTCCTTCTGTCGTCCATTTGTGAAAAATCTGGGTGTGATTGTTGATCCTGTGTTAAATTTGATTAGCATGTTAGCGCTGCCATCAAAGCCGGTTTCTTTCAGCTGAGGACCTTTGCTAAGATAAAGTCTGATTTTGCCGTTTAGATGATTGTAACTGTTTGTTCTGAGGCTTTTAGCAGAGCAAACGAAGTGCTGCAGCTCGTCTGCTGAGCAAAACTAGGAGGCGTGAATCTGTGACCCCGGCTCCCCTTCACTGGCTCCCTGCTGCCTTCGGATCACATTTAAGGTTTCATTGATGGTTTTTAAGAGTTTTTGGGTGGTTCGTGCTGAAGTGAGCTCTAGCAGCCCTACAGCCACCCGGAGCCCTGAGGTCGGCTGCAGCTTTTCCCGTCCGTCCCAAAGCAGACGGAGCCTCTCTGTGGATCGCCCAGACTCTGGATCCGTTTCCCTCTGTCTGTTAAACTGACCTGCTGACTGAGAAAGCTTACGTCCAGACTGAAACTCATCTTTTCTCTCAGCCCTTCAACAACAGTTAGAGAAAAGGTAAAGGATGGAAGATGATTGTTGCAGCTAAATAAAAAAAGGTATCTCTGCCAATTTTATATTTGTCTAATCAGTTTTACTAAACTTAATTTCATTTCTCTTTTTCCATTTATCTTCCTGTGATGTTGTTTTCAACAAACTTGACTCAGTTTGTTGAGTCAAGTTTCTGGGTGTTTCGACTGTAGATTCTGGATTTGTTAATTTTTGGGGGTTTTCTCCTGAAGAGTTGCAAGTTTAAATTATTTGCCAAAAAGAAAGTACACCCTCTGTCAGTCTGAGCAACCTCCATCGGTCTTCACCTGGTCATAAAATAATTTCAATCCAATATGAAGTGAAAACAAACTGTAGTGCTTTATTTTCACCAAGCAAAGATATGAACCACTTTCTTTTTACTACCCAGTGGAGTCCAGAGTCGGTCCTGGAGGCCGGCGTCAAATGATGGCTGTTTATATTTTGATTGGCCCAGTTAGACCAGTTAAGTTAACCCAGTTAACCCAGTGTGGAGGCGCCTGGTTCTGCTGGGCAAACATTGCATGAGCTTCCGGCCTCCCAGTCAACAAACTGGGGCTGTTTGTCTGATTGATCCAACATCTGATCTGAGGTCAGAGGTCAGAGGATGACGTCATCGCTGCTCGTTTACTCGGGGCTTGGCTGCAGTTTTTGTTTGAACAACGAGCTAGGTAGTCTGCAGCCAGGTGGCGCTCTCACCTGGATGATCATGTGACAGGAAGTCAGCTGACTTGAGTTCCTGTTGTAAGATAATGAAGATCCGACAGCCAGCCAGTGAGAACAGAACCGGCAGCCATGTTTGTAGTTTTACTGCATGGTTCCCCCCCTGCTGGGCTCTCACTGAGTTTGGACCGGATAGAACCATCAGAAGCAGTTCAGGGCTCCAGCAGCCAATCAGAGAGCAGAGAAGGACCTGGCAGGAAGTAGACCAAGAGGAGTGGGTCGGGTTCTGGTAGAACCAGCTTGGGACGGATCAGCTGCAGAATCTGACACTTGAACTGGTTCAAACACTTTCCGCTGTCACATTTTATGTCAACTGTTGACTTTTGAGATTCTCTGATTCTGGTTCTGATTCAGAAGACGATCTAGGTCAGCAGAACCTTCAGAACCTTTTTTTTCCAGGGACAGCGTCCGTCTGAAAAGACTTAATGAAGAAACCAAGACAACATGTTGGATCACAGTTTAATGACAAAACGATGCAAATAAATTAGAGCAGACCCAGAAACAGTTCAGGTGTTTTTCAGATTTTTCTCATCTTGATTTTTTTAAAAACAGGACAAACTTTGATTGTTGGCTTGTTTTTGGTCTAAATGTGAGATCGTCCAGAAGGTTTCTGGGTCAAGACTCCCTGCGCCTCACACAGCTGTTAGAATACTCTACGATGATTGGCCTCCATCCGGTCGGAACCTCCGGCTCCTCTGGATCAGAACAATCGGCCGGTCCAGGGCAAATGTTCTGGCTCGCTCCAATGTGGAGCAGCAGCAAGAACCTGAGTGCTGATGGGAAGGATGCTCTAGGAGCAGCCGCACTCCTCCACGATCATGTTGTGGATGTCCTTCTTGACGATCTTCTGCTCCTCGTTGTAGTAGAGCATGGACATGGCGCGCAGCCGCGTCGGCACGCAGCACGACTTGCTGTTCTGGAACGGCGCGTAGCCGCGCAGACGGTAGTGGCTGATGACCGCTGAGTGAAAGGACAGTGCCGAGCCGCTCGTGTGGGCGGGGCACTCCCCCTCGCAGTAGTTGGCATGGTAACCCGATGGAGCTATAATCCAGTCACTCCAGCCAATGTCTTTGAAGTTGACGTAGAATTGCCTTTTGCAGCAACCGTGGGTCTTTCCGTTGCACTCTAGACCTCGCCTGACCCTCCGCTGAGGCTCCTCCTCCTCGGCCCGCAGCATCACCATGAGGAACGGCTGGTGTGACTGATCCTGGCCCGTCGCCTTCGCTCTGTCGCCGGATGTGAGGATGGGTGCTGCCCCAACTTCAGCGCAGCGCGGGCAGGAGACCCGCAGGCCGAACGAGCTGCCGCCGCCATCCAGCAGCGCCTGAACGCCGCGCGTCACGGCGAGCGTGTGCCAGCCGCTGCGCCGACTGTCCACCATCTTCTCTGAAACAAACTCATCCTTGTAGGAGCCACCATTGCGGCGAGTCCACAGCAGCTGCAGCATCACTTTACTTCGGACCCGATTGACCTTTGACATTTTCAAGAATATCCAAACATTGGCCTGCTCCACCGTGGCAGCGCCGCCCTCCTTCGACACGTCAAAGGTCACGGTGTTCGGAGAGTCTCCTGCAGCAGAAAACAGCCGACATGTTAGTTCTGCTGAAACCATGCCTCCCCCCAACCCCGTATGTAAATGAAACAACAAGGCGAAGGTCTCCAATAATAACTGAATGAATGGATGTTTGCCTCTAAATATACCCCATATAAACAGTCTAAAAAAGACTGGGGACGCCGTCCACCCTGTCCTCTCTGTCCTCTTTGTCTCCTGCTGCAGAATAATTACCGAGGCCCAGATTTCTCTGAATAAAGGGATTATTTACGGGCTGAGACCACTCGGTATGCCCCCCACCCCGGCCTCGTTACTGCCCGTTAATTTGGGCCACCCTCTGAAGAACCTCAGAATGCAGATTTCTCAGCAGGGTAACTATTTATAGAACCTGGTTATTCTGCTTCACCTTCTCCTCTGCAAACAGAACCGGTCACTCGTTCTGCCAGGTACTGTTTGGTTCTGATTTGAGATGCTAGGAAAAACCGAGTTTGGCTGAAGAGACTGACCCGGTTCTGTGAACGTCTCCTCAGCCAACCATGGTGTATCTGCTGAGGTTTAAACCCGGCTGGACTGGAGTTCTGGTAAATCGGATCTGAACCATGTGGACTGTGACAGAACCAGACCACAAGGTTCTCATTCCTGTCTGGATCCATTCACTCTGAACTGATTCCTGCAGGCATCAGATCTCCACATGGAGGAAAGTTCTTCTATCTGACTGAAATCTGTAAACAAACTTTGACCTTGTGGGATTTTTGTGAATGAAGCGATAAGGGAGGACAGAGAGGACGTGACGTCTCCCATGCAGCCAGCCTGGATCCGATCCAGCGCCGCAGGACCTGCCATGTCCTCACAGTCCCACAGGGACAGGAGTTCACATGTTTGGAGCCACACTTCATGCAACCTGCAGTTACCCAGGACTAATCCACCTGAGGTGGACCCGAGCCAAACCGTCTGACAGAACCCAAACTAAACTCCGGACTCACCTGGCTCTCCAAAGATGATCAGCTCTGATGGAGGTTCAGGAGCGAGTGAGGTTCCGGGACCTGAACTTTCCTCCGGTATCTCCACAGCGCCATCTTCAGTAACCCGCCCAACATGCAGCTTCTTGATGGCGTTGAGTAGCGCCGCACGAGGAACCGGGTGGGTCAGGTTGGGCCGGGCGCTCAGGTGCAGCATGGTCAGAATGTGACGCTTCACGGCCTCCACCATGTCGCCCTGAGCGTCGGGCGAAGACGAGTTCTTCCTCAGCTGAGCCAGAGAGCAGGAGGGGCAGGTGGAGGACGGCGCAACCTCCAGGGGCGAGGCGCCGATCAGAAGAAAGACGGGAACGGCGAAGAGCAGCGCAGCCCAAAAAGACATCCTGAACGGTTCTGATGCAGAGAACTAATCTGTCCAGTCAGACCAGAGGCTGTTGGTCCGGTCTGAGGGAAGAGTTGGCAGCAGGACCGACCGATCCAGACGGGATCTGGTTCTGACAGAAGTTAAGAACCCAAAGCCAGGGTTGGGTGAAGATGCAGATGAAGCAGTTAAGAGGCTGGAGCTGGGTCCGGAGGTTCTGGTCTGTCAGTCCGTCATGTTGGAGATTCTGGTGCTGGTTCCGGTCCTCTCTGGTTCTGAATCTGAGCAAACACTGAGCCGGGTCACTCTGCTCTCCCTCTCTGCTCTCTGACAGTAATTATACCTCCAGCAGATAAACTCCTCCCTCCGTCCACAGAGGTATTTCCCTCTGAGTCACTCACAACTCGGCAGGATCTCAGAATATCTCCGGACTGTTTGTGGTGTTTCCTCCTGATCCAACGTCACGACAGAAGAGGAGGAGGAAGGAGGGAAGAGGAGGAAGGCAGCATCCCTGATTCACTCATACCACACACACACACACACACACCGATGAATCAGAGCATCGTCTTCGTCAGCTCACGTGGAGGAGAAACTCCGTCGGTGTGAACTAGATCTTTGGGCTGGAGATGACTTGTTATAATCGGAGAGGGGCAGATGGAGTGAGTCCACGTCGAATCAGATCTTCTGACATCAGCAGGCCCTCTGCTGCCGACAGCTGGTGCCACGGCATCACCTGAAGCCTGATTCACCTGTTCCTGTCGGCTCTGGCAGGACAGAGGAATCACCCAACATCTGGAACGCCTGTCAGCAGCTTTCCATCGAAGACCTGGAAGCAAAATGGGAGAAGAAAGTTCCTCCAACAGACCAGACGAGGTGCATGCAAACATCTGAGCTGAAAGTCCCTGATAGGTAAATTGAAGACCTTCTACTGTAACTTTTTTATTTAACCAGGATAAAATCCAATCAAGACTCGAGGGGTCCTGGCCAGGAGGCAACAAATAAAACACAAAAAAGGTAAAAGAAAATGGCAAGCTATGAAAATCAGGTTTACATCACTGAGCCTGAAGAACTTTGTTTGGAGATAGTCAGTTGGATTCAAAGTTTTCTGAATGCCAGGAGGAGGGAGCAGGGTGAACAAAAACCTTTTACCTAATTTAGTCGGAGCAAAAAGAGACGGAAAGAAGCAGCAAGTTGAGAGCGAGTCAACATTTCTCAGTGCAATTCCAGTTCAGCTAGACCAGCAGAAACAGCCTGGTAAATAAAAGATAACCAAAGGGGTTCACAGCCAGTCCAGGTCATTGAAACGCGGCGCTGTGTTGACATGTTGCAGCTTGTAATGAACCAGAGAGCAGATGCAGACTGTCCACACACCACCGGGTCTTAATGAAAACTAATATCTTCCACATCAATGAAATGAATAACATCCTACACACCGGCTCGGTTTCATCGTGGCGTTGCACTGCGCCGCGGTTAGAGGCGAAAGATCCCAACGGGTCCCAAGTTCGACTCCCGTTCTTTTCCTTCTCTTTGCCCCCATCCTGTCAGATTGCTGTCAAATAAAGGCCATTGGTGCAAGAAAAGGTTTGCATCCACAAGAACCTGCAGCAATTCAACCCTGAGTGTCGTTTCAAACATGCCAACCCATAGGGGGCAATGTAGCACTACACTAAAACCTATCAGCCAATCAAACTGCTTCAAAACAACCCTGACTTCCTGTTTGGAATCAAACGGCGAGGATGTGGATATATTGGTGCATTATTTACCCCAAATCCCCTGAACAATTTGAAGTTTTCCATCTTCTCCATTTTGGCCAGAGGTTTTATAAATTATTAACATTCAACTGATTTTTAGGGTGAATTAAAGATCAAATGTGCTTGTTTTCCTAAAAATGTGAACTAAACCCCAGTCAGTCATCACCATCATCATCTATTTATGAATCATTTTATAAAACTACAGTGCTGTACAGGTAAAATCATCTACAAAACATCTCAAGACACTCAAACTGCTTTAGCGGAAAAAGGAAAAGAGAACGTGCATTTAGCTTTTAACTAGATTTTTTTTTTCATAAAAATTGTTAAAAATTGAGGGAGTCGTTGCCCAGATATCGAGCCATCTCCATCTCACTTCCTCTGAGACCACTGAGAAAATCTTTTCTGATTCTGGATCTGAAATTCTGGTCAGCTTAGTTTAATCTGTATTAGTGGCATCCAGAAGCAGCGCCCTGACGCTCCAAACCGATTCTGCTTTACTGGATTCCTTCTTCATACCAGATGCTGAGACAACAATAAGTTATTTACTGATCCTCCAATAAAAAAGATCCTGCAGCAGTTGTTCAGCTGCACTGGACGCGCTCCAAAATCAACATGTTGCTTTAATTAAGCTTTTACTGCGTTTAGTAAACAGTGTAACATTTGTAGCTTTTGACAGCTGGGATGTGTGACTGATTGGAGCGGAGACATTCGTCTTGCTCTCTCCTTCCTGAACACGGAAACCTCCTCTAGTTACACCATCAGTAGATGAACTTTGTCTCTTTTTTCATCCAATCTGATCCGGGATATTTACAGATCTAAGCCAATAATGCATCTTTTAAAAAGTAATTTGATGAAGCATTTGAAGACTAAGCAATCTGTAAGCCATACTCTGAAAAACAGTCAGAGGGACCGAAGGCTTGAAAAGCAGCAGAGCCACCCTGTTTAAAATAAAATGTTTGTTTTCAGAAGTTACTGTGTGACGTATGAGTACAAATCGGTGAACTAAAGAACTCAGTCAAACTGGGTCTGGATGAATCTGGCATCAAGGAAGCTGACAAGTTTTAAACTGAATCAGAAGCAGTGGAGACTTTCTATAGGACTGGATAAAACGACTGAGTCGTCTGCATAAAAATGAACATTTCCATCATTCTGTCCCAGTTGATTTATATAAATGGTTAATAGAAGAGGGCCTAATATCTGTTAGGAACAGCTGCAGGAAACATCTTTAATTTATTTATGCCTTGTTTCTGAGATCATCAGCGAACCAAGCCCGCAGCATGACTATCAGAAGTTCCTGGTCTGTGCAGCTTGTAATGAACCAGCACAGTGATGTCATCACTGAGCGTCTCACCTGGCGGCCCACACCTGTCCTGGTCTGAGTCAAACCGAGTCTCTGTGACCCGTTTTACTGTTTGTGCTGCAGCTGCTGCCTCCAACGCTCCTGATCAAAGAGTAGGAAGTTCTTAGTTTCTGACATGGAGTTCTCCTGGATCAGCACTGCTTTTCATACTGAGCCTGGTTCTGGTTCTGGTTCTGGTGGAGGTGGCGGTCTGGCCATAATGTGAATCAAATCAGCAGATATTGGATGTGTTCAGTATGAGGGTAACCCTGACCCCTGACCTTTGGAACTGGATCCCCTTGACTGCAAATATTTTTTGAATATAAAATAATTTAGTTTTTCTGCTTCATTTTTCGAAATCGGTGACGAAATGATTTTCCTGCCGCGGCTCTCTGCTGCCCCCTGCTGTTTACATGAGGTCATTGACCTGACTGAAGTCAGAGCTGCAGCTGTTTCAGAACCAGAACCAGAACCAGCTGTAATTATTTTTATTACGCAGAAACTTCCGGGATCTTTCCGAGCTCTGCAGCTTCTCCTTCCGGTTTCTGGAGCTCAGCAGGGAGCTTCATGCGTCAGGAGGACAGATTCTCATGTCTCCACTTCATTATTAATGCACGTGAGGGTGAAACTGCGCATGTCCGCTTTCTGTACGGACATGACGTCCCGCTGCTCCGGCCTCACCTGCGGCTTCTGGACCAGCATCTCCTCTGAGTGACCGCAGCGTGGGGAGCAACAGCCAATCAGCTTCTAGATAGCTTCTTAAACACGCCCCCTGCACGCACGCGCGCAGACACGCACGCCCCCCCACCTTCCTGCCTCCTCTGTAATCCTCCGTCCTCTCCAGGCATCATGGCGGAAATTAAAACGGGAATCTTTGCGAAGAACGTTCAGAAACGGCTGAACCGGGCCCAGGAGAAGGTAGGAGCCGCCTGGTTCTGGTGGGGGTTCGGGTGGGCGCAGGGTCGGGTCCTAGAGGAGGATGCAGGCCGCTGCTGATCTGTCACAATAAATCTCACATTTTATTTTCTGATTTTGTTTGATAACGTTTAATTTTCTAAAAGGCATGACGTCACCACGCAGCTCTTTAAAAGAAACGGAATAAAAATGTTTTTATTGAGGGGAAAAAAGCAAATTAGAGCCGCTGACGGAGAGCCTTCTGATTGGCTGATTAAAGCTGTTTGTACGTGACGCTTCAGCTGCGTGGAAAACGTGTTTTCACGTGAGGAATTAGATGACGTAAGCACGGAACGTGACGTGTTTTTTATGTCAAAAGCTTCAGAGCATCAGAGCCTGCCTCGTTCTGATTGGCTCACCTGCAGCTCACCTGTTTGCAGGTACGATCCAGTAATGGCTCGGTTCTGGTTCTGAATGTCTCAACATGAACCTGCGTCATTCATTATGGAAATATAATTTATAAGAATTTAGGGTCCCATTAATATTTCAGTCAGGTATTCATATGTTTCAATAATTTCAGAAATTTATTGTCATCGATATTAAAACAATTTATTAGCAGCTCTTTGGGGTAAACATCTAACATTTTAGTTTTAAATGGGGTTCTTAACCTTTCCATTGATTTTTTTTTTTTTTTTTTTTTCAAATTTGCACAGAATGAAATCCTGGATTAAAAATGACAACCAGTTGATCTTCAGGTTCTGTTAAGACACTTTCAGACAGTATCTCTAATTTCTTTGACCTATGACCTTTCCAT
>NW_006800657.1:92285-95795 GCF_000485575.1 Poecilia formosa | reverse complement strand
GCTAGCATGCTAGCATGCTAGCTCCCCAACACTCACCAGTTCCCTCTTGACAAACCGTGATCGTTTCAACGTTTAGCCGAATGTTCACGTCTGTAAGTTAACAGAGGCACACAATTGATAGATGTACAATCGACATTTGAAAACCGCTTTGGGAACCGAACAGAAGCCTACCTGCACGTCAGGGTCCGACAGCGTTTCCTACCTAAGGTGCGATTCAGCAGCAATATAAGCCGTAGCTGTTAATTCAGGACGCTGACGTGCAGCTGTCACATGACGTTGAAACATCGCGAGAAGAATGTTCTCGCTTGGTTTGTGTTAAATAAATTAAGGAAGGGAGGATTTTAATTTAATCTTTAAATAAAAATAAAATTAGATCTAACAAAATAGAAAAATAAAAAACTGAATCTAACAGAAAAATTATCCTGGTTACATGAAACACGCAGGACGCCGGGCCTCCTGGACTCCTGGACCAGAACCACTGCTTTAGGTTCTGATGCTCAACTATTCATGTTTTGGAATAAACATTTATTAGTTCAGACATTTTTATCCAAACCCTAAATATTCAAGAACTGAACATAAGAATTGGTGTTGAACAGAGTCATCATCAATCAGATCCCTATATCATTGTTGATCATTATTGATCATCACTGATCATTATTGATCATGTCCCTATATCATTATTGATCATTATTGATCATCATTGATCATTATTGATCATGTCCCTGTATTCCATCAGGTCTCACATTGTGGATCTTCCTTCCTTTTGTGATTCTGTAATAATGTTTAGATGTTTGGAGACGTATGGTAAATATGTATGTTAGTAATTTATAATCTGAATTTCTGAGTAATTCGTCTTCTATTCTCAATAAATCTGGGGTCCTTGTCAAATTATTGTTTCATTGCAGTGGGTATAATGTGATTTTTAAACATTTCTGTAAAAACTTGATGTAATATTTTTGTGTCTCCCCAAAAGTGTTTATAAAAGTTTCCTGTGAGTCCATCTGAACCTGGTGCTTTGTTTAATGATAAGCGATTAACAGCCTTATCAAATTCTTCTATCGTAATATTGTTGTCACAAGTTTGTTTGAAATGATCTTCTACTTTAGGGATAAAAGTTTCAATTGTTTTAAAAGAGGTGCGAGATTTTTGTTCTGAGAATTCGGAGGTATAGAAGTTGTTATAGAATTAAAAAATGTTGAAATTAAGTTTTTATTATTGGTTTCTACATTATCTACTATTAAGGAGTTAAAATTTTGTTGTCTTTTTTCCAAATTATAAAAGTAAGCAGTGTTTTTTTCCGTCTCGCTCCTGATCTAATAAAATGCTCCTTTGGCCCTTTTAATATATATTTCATCTAGTTTAGGTTGGAGGAGTTGTACCGTTTGTTTGTCTTCAATTGAGGGGTTGGGTTTATTGCAATATATATTTAGTTGCATAATATCAAGTTCTTTTTCTTTTAGTTCTTTTTCAGTTTGTTTACTGATCTTGTACTTTAGGAATTCCCATTTTTGAACAGGACTATTTAGTTCTTCAGAGTCCTTAATATTTTGGATTAGTTCTTTGATTTTTTTGGCAGTAAGTGTCATTTTTAAGAAGACTGTAGTTAAATTTCCAATATTTACTTGTGCCTGATTTCCAGTTTTGAGGTTTCATTTGTAAGGAAATAAGGCAATGGTCAGTCAACGGTGCAGCAGAAATACCTGAGTTGGTTTCAATGGTCAATAATTCATTTGTTATAAGCCAGTGATAAAATCTTGATTTGCTCTTTGAACCAGACCATGAAAATTTTATACAATTGGGATTAAGATGATGCCACAGGACAACCAGATTTAGTTCATTGCAGAAATTGTTAAATATTTAGTTTGGGTAACTTGAGTTATGTTTAGAAGGCCACTTGTCATAAAATTCATCTGGAACGAGGTCAAGATCTCCTCCAATTATAACATTGTTGAGTAAAATGATTTTTGCTGGTCTCGATTTAAGGCCATTTCTTCTAGCAATAATTTGTTCTGGTTTAGATTATTATAACCATATATATTTAACAAGATAAGCACTAAGTTATCTAAACAGACAGTGAGGAATAACCAGTGGCCATTTTCATCCATTTTACTTGAGATAATCTGACCCTGGAAGTTATAAAGAAGAATAGCGACCCCTGCTGATCTTGAAGAGCCATGACAGAAATAAGGCTCATCTCTCCTTTGTTTAGACCAAAAGATGTCATCTTCTTGTTTCAAATGAGTTTCCTGTAGGAATATAATATTTGCATTTTTCCCTTTACAAAATAAAAATAAACTTTTCCTTTTAGTCAAGTATCTTAGGCCACTGACATTAACAGAAATGAGAAAAAGTTCACTTTTCAAGTTAAACATAAAATATGAATAAAATAAAGTAAAACAGTATTAAATGGGTTTTACCTGAGAAGAAACTGAACTTTAGGTAGCAAAACTCCTGAACTGAAAAAATTATCTGAAGTCAGAAATTATCATGAATTGCTATTGCACCCCTAAGGAGTAACTCGTTGTCCGTTGATAAAGGCATATGGACCTTTGAACACCGCCTTTATCCCAGCTTTCCGTGCTTGCTCTACTTTGGGCCACACAGCCAGTCGTGCTTCACGGTCTTCTTTGGTGAGGTCTTCAGAGAAACGGATGTTGAGCTCCCTGCAGACGGTGTGTTGTTTAGTGGATCGCCAGAGTTCATCCCTGAAGATCCGACCTGTAAACTGCACAATGATCTGCCGTGGGCGGTTGGTGTTGTTCGGGCCAAGACGGTGCACAGTGTCGAGAATAATGTCCATCTTCTCTTTCCAGTGTGGCATAATCTGCTTAATGAGATTCGTGACTTTCTGTCTTGTCTTCCTCCTTTTCCTCTTTTAAGCCGTTGATGCGCAGATTCCATCTTTTTTTTATAGCGCTCTGATTCTGCCGTTTTCCTTTCAGAATCTTGGACCTTCTTTGTCAGCACAGCGTTTGTGGCTTTAAGTTGTCCAATTTCATCTTCCATCTTTTTATTTCTATTTTTACAATCTTGGATTTCAGCGCTATTGAACTCCACCGCTTTAGCAATGTTTGCAATAGAGAGCGTGTTTCGTTTCATTTCTTCAAAGTTCAGCATCATTTTCTGAACTTTGGTGAGAGAGTTCAGAAAATGAACTTGGCGTTATCTTAGTATAATCTTGGCATTGGATGCATTTGAACTAACCTCTTCGTCTCTCTTTGTCTTCTTGCACGGTGATGTCACAGCATTTTTAGTCCCTTTGGCTTCAGTGTCCATATTTAGTAGGTGGCAGTAGTCGTGTGTTAGAAGCGCCTTGTTAGCTTTGCTGTTAGCCATTGTTGTTGTCGCTACTTGCCTGTCGCTACGCTTCCTACCCAGAGCTCTTCACAGTGCTGCCGCTCTCTCCACCATCTTGCCAGAAGTCCCCAGTGGTCTCCGTGATGTGGCGTATACTTCCGCCATGTTTGAGTTTCTGTTTCTCTTCATTTGTTTATGTTGTGACTCCACCTT
>NW_006800657.1:77262-87392 GCF_000485575.1 Poecilia formosa | reverse complement strand
TATTAATTATTGGCTTATTTCTAAATCATTATTAATTCAAGTATTTTACTCTGGGTTTTTTCCAATTACTCAAAATGTTTAGATTTTATTCTTTAAACCTCCAGTGCCCAAAATGAGCAATCTGAACTATTTTTAATCACTGCAGGCTGGAAACTTCCTCTTTCTCCAGGAAACCTGCTCTTCCTGTTGCATGACTCTCTTTCTGTCTGACTATGATTTTTTATGATTAAAAAAAGTAGAATTAAAGCAAGACACAATAACAACACACACAACCAGATTAATTTTATTACCGTCTGGCTCTACTGTTGGGTCTTGATATCACCTGTGTAATCAGTTTTATAGATAACTTTATTTATTATTATTAAACTAAAATCTCCAGCATGGGGAAGTGGGATGAGCTCGACTTTTCTCGACAATAGATAAGAGAAAAATGGGCAAATAAAAAAGGGATATATGAGAAATTGATTAATGAAACTGGGAAATAGAAAATCGGGTTAATGGAAAAAGGAAATTGAAAAATGGTTAAATTAAAATATAGATTAATGAAAAATGGGTAAATAGATAAAGGGATAACTGAAAAATGGACAAATGAAAAATAGATAAAATGAAAAATAGATAAATGAAAAAGGGGAATAGAGAAATTGATCATCTGAAAAATAAATGAAAAATTGGGTTAATGAAAAAGGGAAATTGAAAAGTAGTTAAATGAAAAATAGATGAATGAAAAATGGGTAAATAGATAAAGGATAACTGAAAAATGGACAAATGAAAAATAGATCAAATGAAAAATAGATAAATGAAAAAGGGGAATAGAGAAATTGATCATTTGAAAAATAAATAAATGAAAAATTGGGTTAATGAAAAGGGAAATTGAAAAGTGGTTAAATGAAAAATCGATAAATGAGAAAGAGAAATTAATATGAAAAATAAATAAATTAAAAATTGGGTTAATGAAAAAGCTAAATTAAAAAATGGTTAAATGAAAAATAGATTAATAAAAAATGGGTAAATGAAAAAGATAAATGAGAAAGGGAAATTGAAAAAGTGATATAAATAAATGAAAATGAATAAATGGGTTAATGAAAAAGCTAAATTATTTTTTTAACTAATTTTTTATTTATTTCACTCATTTATTTATTTAATTTTGGCTGAAATGGCTCTCCATAAGACCGATGCTCCAGAAAACTGCCCCAGATTCACTGATGGCTCATCTGAACAGTTTCAGTTTTCTACCCTCCAAGTCTAATCAGTGTNCCAGAAGTCCCCAGTGGTCTCCGTGATGTGGCGTATACTTCCGCCATGTTTGAGTTTCTGTTAGTCTTCATTTGTTTATGTTGTGACTCCACCTTGATGGGACGGTTTGTCCTGTTTTCACTCATCTTTCTCTTGTAGTTTGTCTGTTTTAGTCTGGAGTTGCCAGTGGCTTTGTTGGTCCCTACTGGGTCGGTCCTTACCCAGTCAGTCTGGGGCTGCTTGGCCGGCTCACCAGCTCCACCTTTCTGTTTAAACTTCTGGGTTTTTTGCTCGGACACTTGAAGGCAAAGGCTCTCAATTTTTCTCAGTCTTTTCAGAGAAAGAAACAAAACAGTTGAACAAACGAAAGTTTCAAGAAAATACAATGCTTGAATTTGTGTCCTCCCTAAAATTGTAGTGACCTTTTGGGCTGTTGCTCTCACCTCAAGTCAATTCTTAAAGGACTTGTGGTTAGATTCCCCGAGTCCTCAGCCACTGGTAGAGTAACTGGTGCATTACTTGACCAGTGGAGCATCCAGTGGTGAGGCAAAGTCTCCTATACTGCCGGAAATAAAGCCGAACCCTGACTGATCAGTTCTGGATCAGAACGGAACAGCTTCCTTAGGAGGAGCAGCTTTGCATCCCTGAATGAATAGGTTTTCTGGCTCTAACTGATGATATTGAATAAATGTTTTATGTGCATTTACTGCATAATGTCCAAGCCTGCGTGGGTCACCTGAATCCTCGTCTGGTCCAGTTGACTACTGGGGAACTATGTGTCTAGTGTTGGTGGAGGAAGGAAGCCATGGTCGTACTAAGCGAATATCCACGTGTTTTCAGATGTTCCAGACCTAAAATTTTTTAAATAGCTTCAGCCATAAGAAAACAGTTAAACTTTCTTTCATTTTTTTCTCAGGTTTTGCAGAAACTGGGAAAAGCAGATGAGACCAAAGATGAGCAGTTTGAACAAGTGGTGATAAACTTCAAGAGACAAGAGGTGAGAGACGTTTCTTCTTCTAATGTCTTTCCAAACTCTTCATCTTCTCCATGAATTACCAGGTCTACCAGAGAGACTGTATGGAGAGCCATTTCAGCCGAAATTAAATAAATAAATGGGTGGGAAAAAAATGAGTAAAATAAATCAGTAAGTGAAGAAAATAAGTGAAATAAACAAAAAATTAGTTAAATAATTTAGCTTTTTCATTAACCCAATTTTTCATTTATTTTTTATATTATCAATTTCTCAATTTCCTCTTTTCATTTATCTATTTTTCATTTACCCATTTTTTATTAATCTATTTTTCATTTAACCATTTTTTAATTTGGCTTTTTCATTAACCCAATTTTTCATTTATTTATTTTTCATATCAATTTCTCAATTTCTCTTTTTCATTTATCTATTTTTTATTTATCCCTTTATCCATTTACCAATTTTTTATTAATCTATTTTTCATTTAACCACTTTTAAATTTCCCTTTTTCATTAACCCAATTTTTCATTTATTTATTTTTCAGATCATCAATTTCTCTATTCCCCTTTTTATTTATCTATTTTTCATTTGTCCATTTTTCATTTATCCCTTTATCTATTTACCCATTTTTCATTAATCTATATTTTAATCAGAGGATGTGCTGGTCTCAACATCCTGGCGGCGTTCAGTTTATCACCTAGTGCTGAGATCAACTCAAAATCTTCCGCTATTGTAATTGAGCACATATTGATTAAATATGACTGTAGTTGGAAAACAAACATCAGCGTTAGCTTACCGTGCAACGTCTGGGCAACCGGAGGATCCTGGACGGACAGCAGTGGTGCACCATGTCTGAAAGATGGCCTCCGATGCAGATCTCCAAGACTTGGCACTCTCACTCTCTCAGCTCGATGCTCCATAGAGCTGCCTCTGGATATTGTACTTCACTTACAATGTACAGTAAAGTCTGCTCCTTATAGTTGGGTCACAGCTGGCAGCTATGAAGGCATCCCGAACCTCCAATCGTAAGCCAACTTCAGCGGCCGCTTCGTCCAAACTATAAAACCCCCGATGGTGAAGCTCTGAGTCCATGAGAGCCGCCAGCTGAAACACGTTCTGTCTGAGCGGCCACACAAAAATAAAGTCAGGAGTAATAACACTATTTTCTAATGAAGTTAATGAGCTTCAGCTTATTGATAACCCGTTAGTAGGTCGCCATCTTTCTTGAAAGCAAAGTAGGTGTGACGCTAACCAACCAATTGGGGAAGGTGTAGCCTGATGACGTGCCTCTCCTCATTTGCATTTATTCTTTTTCTAAGTTTTGCGGGGAAAATAGAATGTGATAAATAAGAAAATAAGGAAATACTAAATGAATAAGGGAAATTGGAAAATAGGAAAATTAAAAAAAATTTCAAACAAATGTTAAATGAAAAATAGATAAATGAAAAATGGGTAAATAAAAAAGGGATATATGAGAAATTGAATGAAACTGAGAAATAGAAAATCGGGTTAATGGAAAAAGGAAATTGAAAAATGGTTAAATTAAAATATAGATTAATGAAAAATGGGTAAATAGATTAAGGATAACTGAAAAATGGACAAATGAAAAATAGATAAAATGAAAAATAGATAAATGAAAAAGGGGGAATAGAGAAATTGATAATCTGAAAAATAAATTAAAAATTGGGTTAATGAAAAAGCTAAATTAAAAAATGGTTAAATGAAAAATATATTAATAAAAAATGGGTAAATGAAAAAGATAAATGAAAAAGGGAAATTGAAAAATTGATGATGTAAATAAATGAAAATGAATAAATGGGTTAATGAAAAAGCTAAATTATTTATTTAACTAATTTTTTATTTATTTCACTCATTTGCTGGACCGATGCTCCAGAAAACTGCCCCAGATTCACTGATGGCTCATCTGAACTGTTTCAGTTTTCTACCCTCCAAGTCTAATCAGTGTAATGATAATCATTCTTTAATCTGACTCAATTTACTTCCTGTTAGTCTGAAGGTGCTCGGCTGCAGAGGGAGATGAAGTCCTACATGTCTGCCATCAAAGGTAGCCCATCACTTCTCTTTCTGTCCTCACTGTAGATCAAAGATTACATTTCAACATCATCTGCTGTGTTTGAAGGATCTCAGGGTTTCTGAAACAGTTTTTCTTGTAGGGATGCAGCAGGCGTCCATCAACCTGACGCAGTCTCTGCATGAAGTCTACGAACCTGACTGGCACGGCAAAGATGACATCGTGACCATTGGGAAGGTTGGTCAGATGGATGAATGTTTTTTATCTTTACCAGCCTCTTCACTCCGGTTCTCATCTGCAGACCGATTAAGCGGTCGATCATGACATTTAAACCCGAGTCTATCACTGCTAAGTTTATCATTCATCTGTTTTATGATTCACCATCGAGTTAACTGATTACTGATTAAGCAAAAACATAACTGCAACAAGTTAGTTTATTTTTCCAGTAAATGCAGTGACTTGTCCTTTACTAGGACCTGAAGCTAAGCTGAGCATTTTTAAAACTGGCTGACTGTTTCACCGCTTTGAAAAGCTTTTCTCATCCCGACTACATCTTTATCCATCTCCGTTTTCTGCACTGAGGACGTTTTCTTTTGTGCCTCAGCATCTTTAGCTTCCTGTCACCCTAAGAAAAAATCAAGAAGGGTAACAGCGCCCCCTCTGGCGTTTTCGCCCTCTTCCATATATGCCCCGTGCGTTGCATTGCTGCGTTCAGTGACGTGCGGTGAGGTTTGTAGCTGGTGAGGCTCTGACTTATCATATTTACAAATATAGACCCCCTGCATGTTATTGTTTATAAGTAAATTTCGCGCATGCAGATAATGCTGGGGGGTAAAGAGACGATTCTTCTTCTACGTCAGGTATAGCCGCGCTGCCACGTAGAATAACTCCGTTAACTCAATCAAACTTGGACATGTAGATATTATTAATTTAGTGCTGTGCTCCACAGCAAAGGGAAAAATCGTTAAAGAACAACTCAAAACCACGTCTCTCTCGCTTTATGTATCTACGTGCAGACTCGTTACCATAGCAACTGACATCGACACAAAAAAGAAAACACTAAAATATTTCCCACACAAAGAGCAGAACATTCAGTCTGCTGCAGTGGTTTGGTTTTAGGCTTAATGTTTATTTTGCGATTATTAATAAGTGACTGCTGTGGTAAGAGAAGAAAACTATAAATATATTGCTGCACTTTACTGTATGGCTAGCTCCATGGCTAGCTCGCTGTCTCTTACTCTGCAGTTGTGCAGTCACAATATCTGGGATTATGAGCGCCCCCTGCCATGAGGCTAGAGAACTGCCTGCCTCACCTCGAGTCTGTTTTCTGCTGTTTCTGATCGCTCCTCCACACACACAACACGATACACACAGTTGGTGACAATAAAAACACTGTGCATTATATACATAAGCTAAATTATGGGAAATCAGTTCATATATTAAATGTTTTTTAGCCATTTCATTGGCGACATACAGGCAGGAGGAGCATGGTGCAGAATGGCAACTGGTGCAGTTACAGAGGTTGATCAATCCAGGTGAGGCTCAGCTTCCTGCTGCCTCAACAGCTTCGCTTCAGAGCATTTGAATGGGAAAATGCGAAAATCCAGCGATTTTGAAGAAAAAATAATCAGAATTGGTTAAGCTAAGTAAGAAATAGATACTTTATGGTACAAACCACATGGTGAAAATAGCAATATAAATGATTTTTATCATTGTATATTATTTTTCCATGATGACATGGCACTGGCGGCGTTGCTGCGTTGCGTTGCTGCGTTTCGTTGCTGCGTTTCGTTGCTGCGTTTCGTTGCTGCGTTGCGTTGCTGCGTTGCGTTGCTGCGTTTCGTTGCTGCATTGCGTTGCGTTGCTGCGTTGCGTTGCTGCGTTTCGTTGCTGCGTTGCGTTGCTGCGTTGCGTTGCTGCGTTGCGTTGCTGCGTTTCGTTGCTGCGTTNCAAACCACATGGTGAAAATAGCAATATAAATGATTTTATCATTATATATTATTTTTCCATGGCGGCGTTGCTGCGTTGCGTTGCTGCGTTGCTGCGTTGCGTTGCTGCGTTGCGTTGCTGCGTTGCGTTGCTGCGTTGCTGCGTTGCGTTGCTGCGTTGCGTTGCTGCGTTGCATATCCGGCCGTGTGTCTCTGGTGAATCCAGTTGCCGCTGCAGATGAAATACCTCAACCTCAAACCCAGGAGATTATCGGCACTGATGTTTCTCCATGTTGACCTGAACTTTGTTCATGTGTTGATGTGAGGTCCAGACGGCTCTGCACAATGCGGGGTTAAAGGTCATTCGGGGTTCACACCAGTTCCTCTTTTCAGAGGTTACCTGGCAGAAGCCAGTTGAACTCGTTGAAACCAACTGATTTGTGTGCTGCAGGATTGTGACGCCCTGTGGGAAGATTTCCACAACAAACTGGTGGACTCAACTCTGCTAAACCTGGACGGATACCTGCAGCAGTTCCCCGACCTGAAGGTAAGAGCTGCTGCTCAGGATTGAAGGAGAAGTCGAGAGGAAAGTGATGGCTGATGCTTTCAGATGCGTGTTGCCAAAAGAAGTCGGAAACTCATCGATTACGACAGCGCTCGGCATCAGCTGGAGTCTTTGCAGGTGGCTGGGATGAAGAACGACAGGAAGGTTATGAAGGTGAGTGTGAACTGAAGGCGGAGGATGGGTTGGGGAATCATCCGTTCTCCATGCTAAGTTCGTGATGTATGAGGTTGAAAAAGAGTCAGTGAGCTGAATTCATGATTTCCATTTATTAATACCAAAATACTCCTGGTCCATTATGACCTGTTACCTTTAAGAGCCAACAGTCAAAATGGCCGCCCAGAACAGTTTCCCATTCCCTTTGTCTCTGTGAGCTACGCCCCAAAGAGGGCGTTACCTAGTGTGTCAGTATCTTTAGCTTTACCTTAGCTTTAGCTTAGCAACTAGCTAACAGAGATGGAAGGAAAACACAGAATTATTTATTCTCAACAAGATGAAGGTGCTTAACTGTGTTTGCTGAACTTTGCAGGCAGAAGATGAGCTTAAAAAGGCTCAGAAAGTTTTCGATGAGCTGAACGTCGGCCTTCAGGATGAGCTGCCGACTCTCTGGGATCGGTAAGTCAGGCAGTCACCCGCCTGCCCGTCGGAGCGCTGCATGATGGTTGGCTCAGCGCTGAGGCCGTTCTGCTCGCCTCTAAACTCGGTTTGATGATCTGCATCTGATGATCCTCCAAGTCTGTGAAGGTCTTCTTACCATCACCCTAATCTTTAAAGCTCTCCACTGTTTCTGGACTCCAGAACTTTGATGCTATTTCCTGTCAGAAGAAGCATGCCGGTCAAAGTAAAACATTCATTTAACCCTTTATGACCTAAATAATAATAATAATAATAATAGTTATTATTATTTTAATTGTACACAGTTCTTTCAATGTTCTGTGAGTAAATATATATTTGCCTGTTCATCCATAATTGGAACTTTCAATATCTAGCAAGTTATTTTCACAATTTACCATCTATTAGGATTGTGCCTCAGATTGATTTCACTCCCTCCTACAGCGAGGGAGAAATTACCCTAATAACCTGATATTGACTGTAAACGCAACGTCTCCGTTCAAAAACTGTTGGAATTTTTCAGACAGCGCAAAGTGTGGCCAAAGCATGTAAACAACCGGAGAACAACTTAACAACTCTTTAGTGCGGCAGGCTGGTGGATGCTGGGTAATGATCAGCCTGTGAACGTGGTTAGCGCGCTGCTGCGCATGTTCACCTGCCAGGTGTGAATAAAACCCAGAAGGCTGAGGAGACGAACCGATCGCCAACCAGCCAGGATTTGAACCCAGAACCTTGTTGCTGCAGCAAAATGATGCAGCTTGGTGAAAGCTGAATGTTCCCTTCACACGGATTCTAAAAAGGTCTGAAACTGATGAAAATTAGTCTTATGGTTATGAATGCATGCAGGGCTTCATTAGGAACATTTATTTTCTAATGTCAGGTTCTCACACAGTAACACGATGTTCCTGGAAGCTGAATTAAGATCTCAAAGTGAAGCTTTATTCTGTGGTTGGTTCTGGTCCAGAGCAACATACGGTCAGGATTTCATTCACGCTCAGCTATTTCTCCATCCAACCAACCAAAATAATCTACTGCTGGCAGGAACGAACCCGATTAACCTGCAGCAGCCACAGCTGAACAGAAATGCACCCACAGGAGTTTTTACTTTTTTTTAATTGTTTAAATATTCGGTAACACTTTATTTGAAGGGGGTTGAATAAGACTTTCATGACACTGTGATGATACAAAGTTAACATTATTCAAAATGTCTTTGTTATGACAACTTGACATTAACCAAGAAATCATTACTGATATAAATTTGTTATAAAAGTATTACTGATTGCACTTTAAAAATGAGGTAACTTTATGTTATTAAAGGTAAAGTTTAAACAGTAATGATTTCTTGGTTAATGTCAAGTTGTCATAGACATTTTGAATAATGTCAACTTTGTATTAAAAGTGTCATAATTTACAGAATGACGCTTTATGACAACAGTCATAAATATTCATGAAGGCTTATTGATGTTCATGACAGGTGTTATGTCATGTTTATTACAGTGTCATGACAGTCTTATTCACCCCCCTTTAAATAAAGTATTACCAAATATTTTGCCAGTTTTTGCTGCAGGAACATTCCCTCTGATGATTTATGTTGTGATCTCAGGAACCTGACCTGGGTTTCTGCAGCGTCTCTGCATGATGAATAAAGTCAAACAGCGCCCTCTTCAGTCTGACTGGCTCGGTTTATGTTAACTGTTCATTTTCTTTCTCCAGCCGAGTCGGTTTCTACATCAGCACCTTCAAGTGTGTCACCAGTCTGGAGGCCAAGTTTCACCGAGAAATCTCACTGGTGAGTTGATCTGTTCCTCGGAAGCGTCCAGCAGATGTTCAGAGCTCAGGTGGTTCTTCTGCTTCCAGGTGTGCAGGGAGCTGTATGAAGTCATGACCAAGCTAGGAGAGCAACACTCTGATAAGATCTTCACCATCCAAGGAGCTCCAAGGTGAGTTCATTCAGCTGATTGTTTGCAGCTTTACTTTTTAGAAACATGTTCAAACCTCAGAGGCTGGAATCAGATCAAATGTTGATGTGAAAACAGAAACGCCACGTCTTTACTGACTGGACTGGAAATGTCTTCAAGGCCTCTGTTTAATTCAGAGCTGCAGCCGTTCAATCCCTTTGATTATCACCCCCATTTCAGACCTGATTAATGGATCCTCAGCAGACGGATTAATCCCCCTTTTCTTCTTTTCCTCAGTGATTCTGGACCGCTGCGCCTCGCCAGAACCCCATCACCACCGGAAGACGAGACTCCCCCAGAGAGCCCAGATGCCAGCTCCAATCACATGCTCCGCCCAGTTTCACCTGGTCCGCCCCGGCCGAAATCCCCAATTCAGGTAATAGGAGTCCAGGTGAGTGCAGCCGGATTCAGTCAGACACAAAGAAAAGTCCGTAGTGAAAGTAGCACTAAGATAAAGTGAAGCGACAAGCATGGAATAACATTTAAGAGGATGTCCAGCCTCTTCTGTTACTTTCAAACAAAAATAATATTCAAAATACGGCAAAAAATGGAAAAAAATATTGGGACAACCTGATCTTTGGAATCACTTTTGGGATGTGGATCCATGGTGGTTACCATGGTGATATGGGGGATAACCATGGTGATACCTGCAGCAGTGTATGGAGCGTCTGGGATAAACGCTACACTCAAACATGCATGTTGTTGTTGTGCAACACCCCTAACCCTTCCCCCTTTTCTTCTCTCTATTTCCCCTTCTGCGAGGAGGGAGATATGCTACCAGCTCTCCATCTAACGGGTGAATTGAGATTCCTAAATCTGCTGGGATTTACCCTAT
>NW_006800657.1:75917-76951 GCF_000485575.1 Poecilia formosa | reverse complement strand
ACTGAAGTAAACTCTGTTTAAGCTGCCGTCGCGAAAGACTAGCCTGGTTTCCGACTCCCTCCATCCAGATGTCCCACCTTCTTCCCCCTGTGAATTAGCCAGACTGAGCAGCCTGCAGTCAACTGGTTCCACAGAGCACACCTGTTACCGGTCGCTCCTTCTCTTTGTTGCACTTGTTACTGAACCAGGTTGGTTTTAGTGACTCGGGCCAAGGAGTCCCAAGGATGTTTTTTACATATAGCTTTGGGCTAAAAGCAACCCATCAAACATTTTCCACTTTTTCCTCCCAGAATCAAACTTCATAGCTGTTTTATGACCTTCCAAGAACTTTAAGGTGACTCATTAATTGAATGTCCACAACATCTTTTACATTTTCTTAATGCTAATTATTTTATTAGGAAGGTAATTTTGCAAGGGTCAGTACAGCTTAAATCAGTGGCAGAAATAATCAAATAAGTAAAATCAATAATCTAGCCTATCTTTCCCTAATGCTGACACTGTGAACTAAAAAAGGGAACCTTTGAGAGAGACGGATGGAGTTTGGCATCTTCAACCCCAGAACTGGTCTGATGAAGGTGTTGCAACAGCAGGAGGCTCCCAGTGCTGGTCGATGAAGGCAGGGATCTCTGCAGGTCTGATGACCTTTCGTCTCTGCTTCGATGGTGAAGTCACACAGGACTTGGGTGCTGGCAGGAAGAGCACTGACTTAGAGCAGCAGGTCTCGGGTCTTAGGGTGACTTCCTCTTGTGTGTAGCGGTCCTCAGCTTCTTGTCTTGCGGCTCTGAAGCTCCCTTCTCCTTGTCGCACGAACTTTCTGGTCTGTTGAGATGTAGATGAGCTGAGGGAAGGGACCAGTTCTTCCTCTTGGCCTTTGGTCTTTTGCTTTGGTCTATGGGGTCCCGAACCCAGCTGGTGAGAGAAGTGCAATTTGAATCCACATGCTGCGGGGCTAACGGGTTGTGTCCCATGCGCAGGACAGTCTTCGGCTCCGTGGCCCCGGCTCTTGTTCAGCTGCAGAGTTATTTGTCCATCTG
>NW_006800657.1:68809-75670 GCF_000485575.1 Poecilia formosa | reverse complement strand
CCAACCTTTTCTTAGGAAAGTCAAAGTTCAACAATAAGGCCTTGGTCACCTCTGCTCTCCCATCAGTTCCTCTTTTCCCCTGACCTTTCACCTACCATCTACCTCCAACACATCATCAGTGATCTTTAATTACAGTTACACATTTTACACCATTTCCAGTTCAATGTCAAATCACATTTATAACCCTTTAGTTTCTGATTTAGCATTCATTTATAATATCATAACCATAACTTCTTAGTTACTCTTATTATAATCTTAGATGTTTTCTAAAAAGAAACCAGGAATAATCCATTATTCTAATTATTTGGTACCAAAGTTAGCTACTTGTTTTGCTTGTAAGCATTTCCACAAGAGTAAGTGTAAGTTAAACCAATATTAATTTAAGTATTTTACTTTAGGTCTTATCCAATTACTCAAAATGTTTAAATTTTATTCTTTAACCCTTTAATGCTTTGGAATAAGGAATAGTCTGAACTATGTTTAAACATATGCAGGCTGGAAACTTACTTCCTCTTCTCCCATGAAACCTGCTCCTCCTGTTTCATGACTCTCTTTATGCCCGACTTTAATTTCTTATGATTAGATAGAAAAAAGTAGAAGCAAAGTTTTCGGAACACAATAACAACCAGATTTATTTTATTACCGTCTGACTCTACTGTTTGGTCTTGATTTCACCTGTGTAATTAATTTTAAAGGTAACTTTATTTATTGTTACTATTAAACTAAAATCTCCAGCATGGGAAGTGGGATGATCTCGGCTTTTCTTGACAGGCCTGACCAATATTTGGTGTTAAAGCACTTAAGAGATTAGCATGAGTCCCACCATCAATGAGCAAGGATGAAAAGAGATGCAGAGTCTTGACCATGCCCCTTACCTTCTAAGGACTGCCCACACTTTACCCAGGGAAGCATGTTCACTTTCTGATGGGGAAACATGGATGGTCTGTACAGTATATTCCAGGTGGACAGAAGGGCTTCACCTACAGATTCATTCTTCATGGAGCTTCATCAGAGCAATAACTAGTGTGAAGAACAGGACAGATGATCAGAGGAGCAGAGTTTTTACCTCCATCACTAAGACCGGGACTAAAGAACGGGTAGAGTTTCTCCTTGAAGCAGCAGTCAGTAAAGGAGTAGATCAGAGCTGCAGCATCTACATCATAGAAGGAGACCAGACCCTGATCATAATCCACAAACACCCCGACCTTCTGAGGACCAGGATGGAGAAAGAGCCAGACTGAAGGTCCAGCAGCAGCTTTGTAAGAATTTTCATTTCTCAACCCAACAGTCCAGAAACCGTTCTGAGGACAAAGACTGATGTCTCCCTTCCTGTCTACAGACTCTCTGGCCACTCCTAAAGTCCAGTCAGTCTTTCCTTTAACCTGAACCTCAAAGTAAAATCTGCCTGAAGAGAAACTCTGTTGTCCTAAAACATTAGAAAACAGAGAAAATCTCTCTGGATTGTCTGGAAGTTTCTTCCTCACATCTCCATCTCTCACCTGTTTCCCATCATCAGACAGGATGAGATCAAGATGAGCCGTATCAGGATCCAGAGTCACATCCATTGCAAACTGCTGGACACTCTTGAGCTCAACCTCTAGGAGCTTCTTCATCTTTTTTTCCCTGATCGTCTCCTCCAGATGAACCACAGCTTTCACCACAGTCCCCTCATAGTATGGTGGATGAACTCTGACCTCTGTCCAGGTCTTGGTGGGTGGAGCAGCTTTCAGGGAGGAGCAGCTTTGGAGGAGGTGGAGGGGATCTTCATCCTGTGAGAGCTGCTTCACCTCAGAGCTCCTCTTCTTCAGCTCAGAGATCTCCTGCTCCAGATCTCTGATGAAGTCTTCAGCCTGTTTCTCTGTAGTTTCCTGTTTGTCTTGGATCTCCTTGAGGAGCTCCTTCAGGCCTCTCTCAGCAGACTCCATCAGAGCTGTGAAGACCTGAACACCTTCTGCTTTCTCTCTGTCTGCAGCATCTCTACTGATCTTCACCGACTCTCTGATCTCCTGGATCTTCAGTCGTCTCTCCTGGATCATCTCCTGAACTTCAGCCTCCGTCTTCCTCAGCTCTGCCTTCTTTCCTTCAGATTCTTCTCTCAGAGGAACCAACTCGTGGTTCTTGTGGTCAAAAACAGAGCAGACCAAGCAGACGCATGTCTGGTCGGTCCTACAGAACAGCTCCAGAGGTTTATCGTGCTGCAGACACATCCTGTCCTCCAGGTTCTCCACCGGCTCCATCAGCTGATGTTTCTTCAGACGTGGAGCGGTCAGGTGAGGCTCCAGGTGAGTCTGGCAGTAGGAGGTCAGACACACCATGCAGGACTTCAGGGCCTTCAGTTTGGGTCCAGTGCAGACGTCACAGGGAACTTCTCCTGGTTTGGCAGCTTGTTGCTCTGAGCTGCTGCTGGCTTCCTGCTGAGCTTTAAGTCTGAACTGATCAACCATCTCTTTGATGAAGGTGTTGATTTTCAGCTCAGGTTTAGGGGTGAAAGGCTCATTACACAGAGGACACTTGGACAGAGCATCTCCGTCCCAGTGCTGAGTGATGCAGGTCTTGCAGAAGTTGTGTCCACATGGTGTGCTGACTGGATCAGTGAACACGTCCAGACAGATGGAGCACAGAAACTGATCCTCAGACCGCAGGCTGCTGCCAGAAGACATGTCTGAACTCTGAGGACAGGAGACACAGATCAATGATTAGCAGATTATCTGATCTGCAACAGGAACTAAAGTCCCTTAGAAGCTGGAATTAGAGGCCAGGCAGCAGAGTCTAACTGTGGACTTTCTCTTCATCTCCTCAGAGGCATTTACTGGGATTAATCTCAATGGGGGTGTCTTTCTATAAAATATACAGTAAACCTGGACGAGTCTTGAATAAAACTGACCTTTGAAATTTCCACAAGAGTATATTTTATTTTAGTTTGAATTAAATAGTAAAACTCATTTTTGGAACATTTTCATTTTGTTTTCATGTTGGTTGAAAGCAATCTTTGGAAGATAACTGATTAAAGTGAAATTGTTTCTAAAAGCAATCAGAGCATTTTTCCCAGTTTGATGCTTCTTGAAATGTTTTAGTTGATGTTGCTGATTCTGTACAGCTGCTATGGGTGGAAATCCCAGGTGGAGCCCCCAGTTTTGGAAAAGTGTAGGATTGTCGCCCCCCAAAGAAACCTTTGTATTTAAACATCAATATGAAAAGGCAAAAGAAACAAAGAATGAAATAAATCAGCCATTCATCAATGGGTTCCCTCCATTGTTAGAACAATGGTTCAGTTCAAAGTGCAGGAGGAGCAACAGCAGCTCAAGGTACCGGCTCCGTTAGACCTGATGAAGAGAGGAGCTAGCTGCTAGCTGTTAGCTGCAGCTCTGCAGCACAAACAAACCCTCCAGGAAGTAAATACTTAAAGAAAACAAAAACGATAAAAATCAGACTGCAGTTCATTATTTTATTACTTTGGCTGAATCATGATAAACTGCCTGTTATGCCTTAAATCTAAACTAGCTAAACTGGCTAAACATTACTTTGATAGACTTAGCTTTGTTTTTTTTCAAAGGTAGCAAATTTTTCAATCATATTAATCTTTTTAACTCTTATGTTAATAAGAGTTTGAAACGGGAGGGAGTTTCTCATAAAAACGTGTTTTTATTTAGAGCCTTAAGTTTTTGTAAAGGTGTAGCAGAGATTAGATCTGTGACTCTGAACCCAACTCAGATCTAAACATTTCAATTTTAGTTTGACTTTTATGGGTCTCAACAGTTTCATTACGAAGGAAAACATGTTTGATGTGCATCATCACTCACTAGTCATTTTTGATCCTGCAGCTTGAACACATTAAAAACTTTTTAAGCCACATTTTCGTTACATTTCACCCAGAAGTCGCGCTAGACGTTTTTGTTCTCCGTCATTTTGACCGACAGGATTTTAAAAAAATCAGTCATGTTCTATTTTTACCCGTCAAATTAGAATCATATTATCAGCCATTTAGCCGCATTTTTATGCCGTTTAGTTAATATTCACCCAGTTGAATCGTGAATCCAGATCCTACCACACATAAAGGAGATAAATGCATCTAATGTTTTCTCCATAGTGACAAAAACTATGTAGAAAGTTTTTATCACTGTGGCCCCAATAACTTATAATAAATTAAATTAAGCGACTCCACTTAAATTACATCACTTCACCTGCTGGGGTCTGAACGGACAGTTTCACTAATTCCTCCTGGTTGCATCTGCAGATAAATCAAAATCTGATCCAAACCAATCCATTGAACTTTTTTTTTACCCTGTGCGGCACTTTTATGAGGATTTTTATTTATTTTTGCGTGGTTTCTCTTCCCCGAAACAGACAGATGTTACGTCTGCCGCGCTTCTGAGCGCCGCTCTCCTCCTGGGGACCGGATGGTAACGTCTTCAGCTCCATTTGTTAAAACCACAGGATGTTAAGTTCAATTCTTTGCATTGGTTGTGCAGCCGCAGCGCACTGCGCATGTTACTGTCTAATAACTTGTGCACCTTTATTGATGTCCTCAAGATAAACTGCCGGTGTAACACTTACGATGTGATTACAGGATAGAACTCAGAACAGGATCAGTGCTAGGTTCGGCTACGGGAGTAGGGAGAAATGTAAGTGTATTAATGACCACAGACCAGAAAATAAGTTTAAACTGCCGGCTTATTATTTTGTAGAAAAGAAAATAAACAACAATTATACAAACAGTTTACATACAATGACACAAATTCAATACAAAATAGTTTCCCGGTTTCTTTCAGAATAATTTATTTAATCCCTTTTTAGAAATTTAAACTTATTGTTAGGTATTAAAGGATACTATTTATTTAAACCTAGATTATAGTTCTATTTAAATTCAAGTTGATACTGTTAATCTATTTAATTCAGTTTGTTTTTAATATTTTTAAATTATTTTAGTTATTTAGTGTTCTTTTTAAGAAGTAAAAGTTTTTTAATTCCTGTTTTAACCGTTTCTTATTTGTAATTTAAACCCAACAAACAATTTCACATTCCACACACTGTAACAATGGATGTTGAATATGGTTTGAAAGAAAATAATAAAACACAACAGAAACAATCCAGCAAAAGACCGAATAACTTGTGCTTCAAATCGATCTTTTCTCTCTGATGATCCTGAAGGTTAATCCCGTTTCTCTGAATCTGCTGCTATTTCAGCAGGAAACATGGGCAGGTCATACCAGCTTGGATGACTTGCAGTGTCCAGCAGAGGGCGCAGCTCCTGCCAGACGGTTACAGGGCTCCTGGGTTACGGCTCGCCATCTTGTTTCTCACTAGCGGAATACAACTCGGCAATCGACTCGGAATTTCCCGGTCCGATTTCCAGCAGAACCTTAAAAAGGCCTGGTTAAATAACCAACAAAGCATAACAAAAGTTAATTTACCTCTGCTTGGTACTGAATAAAGTAGTATACTCGCCAAATTGGCTGTTGAAAATCGTGTGTGGGTGGGGGAACATGCTTCACCCACCTCAGCTCATGTTACTTCCACAGTTTTTGAACATAAAACAACATAAATGCGCTACTTTCGCTTTCTGTTTCAACAAACTAAAATATCTTGCAAATACATTCTTCTCAGAAAATAAAATACATTTTTTAACTCACCAAGTCCAGTTCTGTAACATATAACACAATCCCGAACGCAGTCAGGTTGAAAAAATGCAGAAAGCTCCTTCTCCAAAAATGGAAAAAATGTTTTTAGACAGCAGGTAGACTTTTAATCGTCGATTTCTCTTATCTTTCTCTCGTTCACAGCACAATAGAGCTTTGGAGCTGACGTCACAGCGTGTGACGTTTACGTCGCTCGGCGCCATGTTTGCAGCCCACAGACCAAAACAAACTAGTCAGAACACCGGTGTTTTCATTGTATTACCGACCGCAGCAAAGTTGTTTTGCAAATTGGTTACTGGATATTCGCCCTCCGCGGAGTAAGGGACGTTCAGCTCAAGGTTGATCCGATTTATGAACGCTAATTTCGGCCAGCTGTTCTCTACCGATGCCTCCTGAAGCGCTCGGAGGTGCAGACCGGCAATTTCCGAACACTCCTGTAAATAAATGCTTTGTCTTGTGACCAACTAATACAAAAACGTGGTAGTTCATGCTATTAAACGAGGCACACTATCCTCCATAGTCATACTTCATATTCAATATTTTAAATATTAAAAGTTTTCTTCAATAGCTTCCAAATCGTGTCCCCCATTAACTCAAAATCTGTGAAATCGTTCTACTTTTATTTCACCGACTGGTTGTAATTCTTGTTTTTGTCAGCATGTGGTGCTGTTGTGACAGAGAGGTCTAAAATTACCGGAAGTAGAAAAAACCTCGTTTTATGTACTGTGGCACTAACTGGTAAAACGGAAGAGAAGGACATTTTTTTGATCCGAGACCTGGTGGAGAAGAGACTCTATGGCCACATGAGAGAAGAATCCAAGTGTTCGAGGTGCCACTGCCGTTTGTTCAGCCGTTTGTTAAGCCATTATATGCTGTTCGATTTCAGCTTTTATGTGAAGCTGCGTTCTACTCTGTTGAGTGCTAACCGCGTTGTTAGCCCGCCATTTCACTGAAGCTAAGGCTTTCTACCGTTCGAAATACGGGCCATTTATTTCTCCATATATTGAATCTCATTCTTTTTTTATTTTTCTTACCCTCACACTTTTTGAGAATAAAGAACCCCTTCTATGTGAAGCTCCGTGTGCTTTATTAACCCCGGCTTCACACATACAATATCAGTACATATCGGTTATCGACTATAACTGCCATAGTGATTTCATTAAAAGATACATTAAGAGATTCAAAGTCGTTTCAAAGGGATTGTCAAGTTTACTTTGTAAACTTG
>NW_006800657.1:63963-67004 GCF_000485575.1 Poecilia formosa | reverse complement strand
GGTGATTAACAGGCTTCTGCAGTACTTGATGGTCATGCAATCATTTGCATCAGCTGTTCTGGAATAGAGCCACATCTAAAACATGCAGAGCAGGGGGGCTGAGGACCAGAGTGGAGAAACACTGATCTAAAAACAAAGAAAAAAAGCCTAACTAGTATTACTAATAATACTACCTTTAATAATATCACATTTTTACTTTAAATGTGATTAATTTCTTCACCTGTTTACATGCAACTTGAAGTGCTTGAATCAAATGTTTTATGAATGTTTACAAGAAATTATTGAATGAGAGAAAACAGCCACTTCCAACATATTCCTGCAGCCTTGCTGAGCTCCTCTCCTGGTGTTTCCTCGTCAGCCTCTCCAACTTGCTCCTCATCTCCAGCCTCCTGTGGCATTATTTACCTCTTCTGTGGTAAATAAAACAGACTCAGTAACTTGTTGATGGTTTTGCTGTATCGCCTCTTTAATTGACGCCCATGTGTTGTTTACCTCAGTGACCCATATTCAGGACTGGAACCCAGTCAGGATTGAGCTCATCCATTTCATACATCGGTTTGCCTTCAAGAGGACATCAGAACACACATCAGTATTAATCAGTGTTAAGGCTGTAAATCTGATAACACTAGTAAAATAGTTTACTTCACAATAATGTAATAACCTCGATGTCCACTGACAAAACTCGAACTATGCTACATAAACAATATTAGCCCGAGCTAAACACTTAAATGAACAACAGAAACTGATCATGAGAACACTCGGACAAAGTAATGGCAAAATAAATTATGACACAACACTAACAAAGCGAATTTAGACACTCACCAGAATGGAAATGTCTGGAGCAAACTTGTAGGTATCTGGAGATTTTGGAGAAGATATCAGGACGTCTCAACCGCGGACACCAGGACATTCGTCTTCTTTTAGTTAGCTCCGATAGCTTAGCCTTCTCTCGTTGTTTCCAAGCAGGAAAATAGTGAAACGAAAGTCNAGGACATTCGTCTTCTTTTAGTTAGCTCCGATAGCTTAGCCTTCTCTCGTTGTTTCCAAGCAGGAAAATAGTGAAACGAAAGTCCGTTTTCCATCTTTTTACCGTTTCAGTAGTGTGATCGGACATTACACCCAATAACGCAGCAAGTTCGTCTCATAGCTAAAATATCTGTGAGAGTCGTTTTTGTCGGTGGCAACAAAGATGGCGCTGACACCTCTCCGACTAGAGCAGTGACGTCACGCTCCGAAGCCTAATTAGCTTAGCTTCTTCGCGCTCTCTTTCTGGCGTCAGAGAACAAAGCAATCCTGTTGGCTGGAGCCAGTCACATGGGCTACACATCAATGATACCCTTCAGAATAAGAGTTTTTACTCACACTTAACCGTTTCTAGATGCTGAGAAAATAAAACTCTGTTTCACACAGATTTTTAACAATAAAATATCATAACATGAAATATAACACTTATAATGTCTGTAATTATTACTTTTTATATTTTTAATTATTTTAAGACCTGTTTGTTCTCTATTTATTTATTTATTTATTTATTTATTTATTTATTTCCTATTTATTTTATAGCTATTTTATAGCTATTTTTACAAAAAGGCTTACATTTAGTAAGGGTTATGTTAACCTGGGTTACACCGGCTCCTCTGTTTAGACTATAAATGGACTGAACATAGGATTCTCTTTAGTTTAAACGCGCCATTTCTACTAAAGTTTTTGAATGGGCTTCTTAACGCTCCAAAGCTTCCGGTCCGTAACTATTCAACACGCTGTCAGCTCCCGGTCAGAAAGACGCATTTAGTTCATGAGATGATATTCAGAAAGGATCTTTTAGTAATTGATTTTAGCTGCTTCTGCGATGAACTCTTTGCGTAAAGTCTATCATGTCCTCGCATGAGGGTGTTAATTAGAACCTGTCAAATGACCGACGGGCTTTAAATTTTTCTGTCGTTTAAAAAAATAACCGGTGAAATACTGAAAATATTCCGTTAACGCGACCTCTGATTCCACTGTAACTTGGCAGACGCCCCAAAATGGCTGTTAAGAAATGTCCCTGTTTACTGTTCCACGCACAAAAGAGGTGGGATTTCGTCCCTTGCTTACCGCTGTTGGACTTGGTGGTTGAGGGAGAAGAAGAACTCAGAAACAGAGAAATGAGTCTCGTTTGCAGCTCTGCTGCTCTTCACTCACTTTACTTTCACTTCTGGAAAGTGACGCTAACCTCGTCTAAGGTCGCTCCGCCTCTAACTGCTTCTGCTTTTCTCTTTGTTTCCTCATTCAGATTCAGACTAATGGTAGCTTAATCTGACACAAGACCAGTTACTAATGGCAAGTTGCAAAGCAGCTTTGCATCGTCCACCAGACACTGACTCTCTATTTTCAGATCAGATTTATGGGACTTAGAGTTAAATACTGATAAGATTATTATAGTGGGGCATTTTAATGTTTATTCTGACACTGAGGGTGATAAGATGTAACATCATTGTTATCTTAGACTCAGTTGGTTTTACTCAAAGAATCCACAGACCTGTCCACTTCTGTCATCAGACTTTAGATCTTGTCCTGATGACATTCAGTATGTAGAAATAATCACACCTCATTAAAAAACCTTTCGCTGTTGGACCATTTCAACCGTAAACTTGTTTCCACCAAGATGCACATAAAAATCAGATGACATCATCTGTGTCTCCACCATCGTCTGCAGGAGAGCAAAGAAATGCCGATGTATTCGTCTTCCACTGGACCTGGAGTTGCACCAATAAAGACATTCACATGCAACTCAGATCACAGACAACCTGGGGTTAAACGCCTTTCCCAGGGGGACATTGACAGGTGACAGTTGGTTATCTATTAACCTTCCTGAAGGTCGGAACGACGAAGGACAGGAGACGCAGGAGCTCTCCCAAAGTTAAACTGAGAGAACAAGCAGATCAGCAATATTCTTCCACTGCAGCAGAAATGATGTCATTGGATGAGCTGAAGGTCAGTGGGCGGGGCCACTTCAACTCAACCAATCAGAGAGTTTTCTGCTTCCTCAGCAGCTCTGTCTC
>NW_006800657.1:53560-63680 GCF_000485575.1 Poecilia formosa | reverse complement strand
TACTGCAGGTTTTAGTGGTTTAACAGGGAGTGAGGCCCTCTATTGGCTGATGTGGAGAACTTCAGGTTTTAGTGGTTTAACAGGGAGTGAGGCCCTCTAGTGGCCGCTGTGGAGTACTGCAGGATTTTGTACAGGGTTCTGGTGTTTCCTGTCACTGTGGGCTGCAGAGCGCAGTAGTACACAGCAGAGTCTGTCACTGCAGCAGAGGAGATCAGCAGATCCAATCGGTTTCTCTCCTTGTTCAATCCTGCAGTCAGTCGAGCGTTTGGAGGTTCTGCTTTCACCACAGTTGGATCTGTAGTATCAGTTATAAGGAGAAGGAAGCGAGGAGCTGATCCAGGATCTTGTCGATACCACTGGAGGTTGTCTGCTTTAACTGAATAGTTACAGGACAGAGTGACTTTGCCTCCCTCTGATGGAAACACTTCAGATCTGATGGCAGTAATATCAGCTTCCAAGCTCTGACCTGCGGATCAAACAGCATGTTATCTTCAGAAAGGAAAGCCAACGTGGATCTGCAATGATCTGGAAACGTCTTTGTTTTCCAGCGTTTCTGCTCAGAAACATACGGACCAAGGACAGCCAAGAAGCAGATCACAGCCAGGTTTTCCATGTTTCCACAGATGGAATGTACTGAGGTTCACAGGTCCAGCAGCTCTGCAGTCTGTAGGAGGAGACTAAGCTGCTGCGCTCAGTGGGACAGAGATCTTCTCCGAGTCACTGCAGCCTTCCTGCCAGCTCTACCCAGTCTGGCAGGAAGCTGACTTCTCTGGAAGGCTGGCTCCGCCCATCAGCCTGCTGACATCATCTCACCGACTGGAAGAGAAATGGATCGAGCCACAACCCTGTGGGACTCCATAAGTATCCCTGGAGTGTGAAGAAGAAAACAAACTGGAATCTGTGGGACAGATTTAAACCAGACCAGTTCTGTCCCAGCAATATGCTCCAGTTTATTATATTATTCCTGAGTTTTCCCTCTGTTGTACTCCAGTCTAAAACATGGTTTCTAACATGCTTTAGAAATAAAACCTGAAAGTCCATTTTAATCAGACAACCTTAAAAAAAACAGATGCCACCATTTGCATTAAGAAGTGGTCTAGTTAAAGGCCAGCACACATGCTGAAGGTGTTCGAATGAGAGGAGCTCAAACTCAGCTTTCTGATCTGTATGATGAGAGGAGCTGCTCTGCAGACCCTCAGTGAAACCTACTGCTGGGTGCCAGGCTGGAGCCAGTCTTATTTTTTAATGGTCTACTAATCAGCTGAAGTTCTGGTTCTGTGTTGTTAACAGTATTCATGTTCGATAAAGAACAATTCAACAGATCAGAGGAAGTATGGAGGACAATCAGTGGTTACAGTTTCAGGTTCTCAGGAGCCATCAGATCTGGATGTTTCTCTGGTTCTGTTCAGATCCAATCGGGGCCTCCAACGTCTCACCTCATCTTTGCAGTCTAAAATCAGCCCAGCAGCCTCTACCGGAGCTCAGCGGGTTCATTTGTCCACAATCAGAGGAAGGGGAAGAGGGGCTGGGGGGAAGCTCAGGAACAAACAGGAAGCAGAGATAATGGGACACAGGTGGCAGGAATTAGACTGCACCAGAGAGGGGGAGGGTAGCGGAATCACTCCCAGCCTCATCACTGATCTGCATGTGGAACAAATTATCCTCATCTCTGCTCCTGGAGGATCTGCTCCTGCTTTCACTCACATGAACATCATCTTTACTGTCAGGCTTTCCAGATATGAATCAGCTGCTGTGTTAACCTCATTTTTATTGTTTATTGCTGTGAGGTGAGCAGGCAAGCTTTTTTGTTAAATAAAAGCCCCAAACAGGTTTATTCCGGTCCAAATTGCGGTTCTTTGGCGTCTCTAAAATATCGTTGACCCGTTTCTCCTCCTCCAAGATGGCGGCGCCGCTGACGCATCCCTCCGGAAGCTCTCACTTTGGGGTCCGGCGGAAGTTTAGCTTCTGCTAGCAGTTAGCTTCCTTTGTGCGGCCCGAGCAGGCAGAGACGGTGGTTCTGTTGGACCGGAGCGGAACATCCGAGCTGCGGCAGTAACAATGTGTTCCGTCCAGCCTCTGAGAGACTTCATCCGGGAGAGACTGACCGCTGCGGCCGAGGAGATCTTCTCCGAGGTGGAGAGGACCATCGGCCGCTTCGAGGAGGAGCTGGACGCGCAGCGCAAGCTGCTGGCGGTGTGCCTGAAGCCGCAGGTCCGGCTGCACAGGATCGGTAGGTTCTGGTGGTTCTCTGGGTCCGACCGGACCGTGGGGAGGAAGCAGAGGTTTTCTACCAGAAACGGTACTACTGGTTCTGGTTCGGTTCAGAGTCCAGCTGGTTCAGTAGGAACTAAAGAACCAGGCGCTTCACGGTCCGGCGGGTTAAAGGAACCACAGTTTGGACCGGGTCCAAATGATTCTTTATTATCAATAATAATAATGATGTGTGGCTAAGTTTAATAATGAATTTCTAACATTTTCTGGTTCCAGCGGCCAGAACCAGATCTGGACCTGGAGGTGAACCTGGACCAGAATCAGGACTTTCTCTGCTGCTAATTGGAATAACAAAAAATCATATTTCTGCAGCAGACCGGATGTCACTGCAGACGAAGCAGTTTAATAAACCTCTACAATAACTGACTTCAGATTTCAGTAATCGTTCCCTCTGTGACGGAACCAGCAGCAGGCGTGACGATAACAATAATGATGATGATGACGTCATCGTGTTTCTGGGGTTTTGCTCAGCTTCGTCACTCCGCTGGTTCCGCTGTGGATCCACAACTTCATCCTTCACTGACGCGTCCGCCATGTTTGGAGGCTGTTCGGTCGGTTCCGGTGTTGCCATGACGATGCCACACCTGAAGGGGGACAGATGTTCTGGTGTCATCCCATGTCTGTGTTAGAACATGGTCGCCATGGAAACGCATGACAACAGTCTGGAGCTGTTCTGTCCCATGCACTCGGGGTCAAAGGTTACAGATGGAGCTATGACATCACCGTCTTCAGATCAATGCTTATTGGTTAGACTTGATCAGTTCAGAACCTGGAGCCCGGATGTTCTGATTCTGGTCGTAGAACAGTCCAGAACCCAGTTGAGGGAACCGGCCCGTCTTCCTGCAGTGAAAAGTTCTGATGTGTGTTCAGAACCTCCAGACGTGTTCTGGTCCAGTTAAAGCTGCAGACGCAGAACAGAACCGGTCCAGAAGTTACTAATGGTAGAACTGAGCCAGTAGAACCTCGGGTACCGCTGGGCTCAGCAGAAGCTCGGTCCATTACTGCCACCTTCTGGTGGTGGTTCTGCCTGGTTCTGGTGCATTCAGGGTTCTGTTGGTGGAACTGGACCTCAGAGAGATTGAAGACCTCTCTGAAGGTTCTGTCCAGTTCTGCAGAACCAGGTGACCCAATCAGAACCAGGTGGGTTGGAGCAGAGCGGTGCAGTTGGGTCCATATTCATCAGAACCAAGTTCTGGTTCTGTAACGTGTCTTTGGTACCAGGATGATGATTATTTTCCTTCTTGTGTCCCACCAGAACATCTTCAGCACCACGTTTGTAAGGAGGAGGTTCTAACGGGCTACGAGAGTACCTGCAGTCTGGACCGGGCCGAACCAGAACCTCTACGCATCAAAGAGGAGCAAATGGAACCAAACCACATTCTGATCAGACCCGACCCAGAAGAACCAGAACCTGCACAGCTCACAGAGACTCTGCCGGAACCAGGAGCTCCACATGTAGGAGAAGCTGCGGAGGAACCAGAACCTTTCCAGAACCTGGACGATCAGGAGGTTCTGTCAGAACCAGACAGGCCTCAGATCATCGATGACCTGGGTGAGCTTGAATACCTGGACTTTGACGAGTACCTGGACGACCCGGAAAGTCCGCAGATCATGGATGACCTGGAAGAACCAGAACTTCTAGAAACAGAACACGGCCTGGAAGAACCAGAACCGCAGAACAGAACCAGGAAAGTGGAGTTCTGGACCCGACACGATGATGAGGGTCTGCTGCTGAGGAAGGAGTTTGATACCTTCGTGCCTCGACAGAGAAAATCCAAAACCGAAGAACCGGTACCAGGTTCTGACAGCCTAGCAGGTATGAAAACACTATCCAGGTCCAAATGATCCACACGGGTCAGAACAGTAACCTGAGCCCAGAGCTGAATCTGATTAACTGAGATCATTTCAGACTTCTAACTGGACCAGTTAAAGCAAACAGCTCCAGAGGTTCTGCTGCTGGTTCTGTTTAAGTCTCGATGAGCAGAAGGACGTTTGGATTCTGGGTTCGGTTCTGTCTCTGGTCGGTTCTGGACCGGCTGCCACAGATGAGCTGCTCGTTATTTACAGCCTTCCAAACCCAAACCCGCGATTTCTGCTGACTTCACTCCTTCCTGAGGCACACGCTAATGCTAACGCTAACGCCAGAGCTCAATTTTCATTCAGCATTTTGCTGCACAGGTTGAAGTTTTCTGGCAGATCGCAGATCTTTAAAAAGCAGATTCTGATTTTGGCCGATACCAAGTTAGTTTTGTCTGACAAGTTGCTAATTAAGGCAACTAAAGTTGCTGAGTCGGCAACAGTGGGGCAACTGTTGATGACTGCAAACGTTTGAACCTGTCCTGGTGGGCGTGGTCTACCCGGTGGGCGTGGTCTACCCGGTGGGCGTGGCCTACCCGGTGGGCGTGGCCGACAGTCAAACCTCTGCCTGCGGAGCAGCAGCGGATTTTAGACCTTTGCTGAGGGAGAGAAGATCAGTGAATAAGATCGGCTCCACATGGAAGCATCGGCCGATCACTGATACCCCAAAATGAAGGAAATCGGTGCTGATTACTTTTAAAATTTTCCCTGAATTTATTTTTCAATCCAGTTCGTTTCACTTCCTTCATGTAGCACTAATTGACAGCACAGGTCCTCTGGGGAAGCCGTTCGTTCTTCAGGCTCGATGCCAAACGTCACAGAGGCTCTGTGGATCCTGACGCCTGTTGAGTCCAAGATTAGAGCTACATTAAGGTCATCACTTCTGGTGTCACATGAATGTTTAAAAGTCAACTGTAACGGCCTTATCAGTGTTTAACACGACATCAAATAAAAAATCTGAGATCAGATCTAAAATCGTAGCGTTCTGGCGGACGGATGGTTTTAGTGCTTCAGGAGGAAAACCAAGAGTTAGATTTTCAAAACTGTAGCTATTAATCTGTGTAGGATTAATGAGTGAAACTGAATGAAAAATGTTTGTTTAGTTGGTGCAGCTAACGTTTCAGTTAGCAGTGCTCATCACTAATTTCTGTTATCTGTTTCTCCAGAATTCCAACAGAACTACATCTCTGGGGAGGAGGTTCTGGCTGAGCAGGAACAGAACTTCAGTCTGGACCTGAAGGTACCGGACCATCCTCAGATCAAACAGGAACAGGAAGAAGTTGGATCCGGTCAGGCCGGACAGAGACCGGAGACCGACATCTTCATGGTGACGGTGAACTACGACGAGAGTGAGCACAGCGAACCAGAACCCAGCAGCTCCCAGCAGTCCGAAGACTCCGACGAACCCAAACCGTTTGTCTGCAAGACGTGTGGCAAGAGGTTCTCCAACATGTTGCTGCTCCACGACCACCGGGACACCCACCAGAAGGAGAAACCCTACTCCTGCCAGCTGTGTACACGGCGGTTCGCCCGGCGGGACTCTGCCTTCCGCCACATGATCACCCACACGGGTGAGAAGCCCTTCCCCTGTCAGATCTGTGGGGAGAAGTTTGGCCTCAACAGCCACCTGCTGCGCCACCTGAGGAGGCACACGGGCGAGAAGCCCTTCTCCTGCCACATCTGCCACAAGCGCTTCAGCCAGAGCAACACCCTGACCTGCCACGTCAGGACCCACACGGGCGAGAAGCCGTACCCCTGCAGGGTGTGTGGAAAGGGTTTCGTCAGGCGCAGCGCCATGAACATCCACATGAGGATGCACACCGGAGAGAAACCCTTCACCTGCAAGGTGTGTGACAAAACCTTCAGTCGGGGGACAGGGCTGAGCTACCACATGAGGACCCACACTGGAGAGAAGCCGTACTCCTGCAAGCTGTGTGGAAGAACGTTCCGGCAGTCCAGCCACCTCATGTGTCACATGAAGAACTTTCACCTGGACTGGACCCGAGAGAAGAGGTCTCGGTCTCAGATAGAGGAGGAGGTCTAGATCTACCATAGAGAGCAGAGGTCTAGACCCAAGATCAATATGAAGTTTATCCTTTGCATAATGAGTCAAATTGAACCTGGTTCTGATTGAACCCAGTTCTGAGGCCAAATGGACTTACAGTGGTCTCTACTGGGGGCCCAGGTGAACCAGAACCCATATAGCACGTCATCGTGCCCATTAGGCGGTGCTGTTAGCAACAGTGTTAGCATAGCTACATATGCTACCTTCACCACAGAGAGGGAGATATGGCAAACCTGTTTATCATATAATTATGTTGGATTCTTAATCATTACTGAGTTGTTAATGTTCTCCTGGTCAACATGTCAGAACCTCCAGTCTTCCAGTTCCTCCAAGTCCAGATTTCTGCTGATCAAACTGCAGCAGAGGATCGACGATCATCAACCTCCACGTTCCTCTGGACCGACCAGGTGAGCTCGTCGTCGGGTCCACCTGTCCTGCTGCGGGTCACATCTGAGCATCACTAGTTTGGTTCTGGTTCAGTTGGACCCGAATGACCGGAGTGGTGAGCTTGTAGACTTCTAGCTGTGGAGCTCTAAGATCATCGTTCAACTCGATCAGAGAGACGGACAAATGATTCAGATATTTCCAAAGTTTGAGGCTCAGCAGGAAGTTATGAAATGTTTCAGTGAAGAAAGGAGCCGTGGTTCCGGTACCAGACAGTGGAGAACCTCCAGTCATCCACAGCTTACAGTTTGTATAAATAAATGTAAATAATGACCAGCCCTGAAAGGTGGTCCAGTTGGACCCTAGAACCAGAACCAGCACACATTCAGGTCAGGGGAACCGCCCAAGGTGGTTCTGCTCTGCTGACACTAATCTGGCCAGAACCAGGTTCTGCTTCTGACCTGTTTACATTGACATTCCTGTCTCTGAGGCAAATGGACTGAACCAGAACCGGACTCACTCATTTATACCCCAGACATCAGGAGGCAACCTGGGGTTAAGTGCCTTGTTCAGGGTGGCAGGAGGAAGCTGGAACCGAACCGAGCCTGACCTGCAGCGCTACGCTAACACCCTGAGCGCTCATCGGTCTGAAGCCCCGCCCCTTCCTGCCTCGACTCCCCACAGAGCCGAGCAGGACCGGCAGATGGGTCGGTTCCTGCAGCAGAACCTCTACAGGAATGAATGTCTAGGAGATGACGTGGACCTCTGGACTCACAAAGCCATGAACAGGTTCGGACCTCCAACCCGGCTGGGAACCAGAACCTGACATCCAGGTACAGAGAAGAGAACAAACATGATGGTGGATAAATTCTACAAAATAACTTTCATGATGCCGAGTCAGAACCGGGTTGGAACCGGGTCTGAGCCGAGTTGGATCCGGGTCTGATCCGGGTCTGAGCCGAGTCGGATCAGAGTCGGATCCGGGTCTGAGCCGAGTCGGATCCGGGTCGGATCAGAGTCAGATCCGGGTCTGATCCGGGTTGGAACCGGGGATCGTCGGCTGACGGTTTCAGTGTAATATCATCAGTTCTGGTTAAATGTTTTCTGTCTGGCCTGGAGGTCAGGAAGGCTTCAGCTCATCAGGACTTTGGACCCAGCAGAACCGATCCTGTCCTGATGAGCCTAGAAACCCGAGCCGCTCTTTGGACAGTAATGGCTGCCCACAGGCTGTGTTGGTCTCCGTGGCAACCAGCAGACGGTGTGTTTTATTGTGTGGGTGGTTCCTTCAGAAATGCTCCAGTAGAAGCTGCAGGTTCTGTTTTAATCTGGACCCGTTTCAGTGAAAACTCAGAAAGTTCTGGATATCCTATCTGGGTTTCTAGGACCGAAGCTGGAGCAGCTCCTCCAGAGACGCTCATTCAAATATTTAAACCTTTATTCCATCCAGTTTCTTTACAGAGGACTCTGAATGTTTTCTATCGTGTGCCTGTTCTAATATTTAGCCTCTATGTTTCTGATTGTATTCATGTGAGCTCTGGTATGTGTTCTACTCTAGATGTTCTGGTTCTGTGCTGTAGAACATCTCTAGAAATAAAGTTTGTGGAGAAGTTGGACACTAATTGGTGGTTCTTCCTGTTTGCACCATCATCGAATCAGCAGCCTGTCCTGTGGTGATGTCATCAGTAACTGGGAAAAACCTTATGGCAAGCTGTTTCAATAAAATCTGCTTCACGTAACTTACTCTCCAGATGTTTGAAACTAGTTTGTGCCAAAATATTAGTAAATTTAATCTCTACAAGCTGACCAGAATAAATGTAATTTTCTAGTTCAAGATATTTACAATAAATTACTATCTGAAACATTTCAGATGACTAGTCAAAGTACATTTGGGTATTTTGCTTTTTGTTTAGTCAAAATTCAAATTAAAGATATATATACAATTAGATGTGAGGTAAATACGTTAAATTGCAGATTCAATATTTTACGCACAAGTCGGCATGTATAAAAATTTACTTTGTCTTTGTCAAAGTGTGCGTAAAGATACGCACACTTTTTCGCTGGCGTGAAAATGTGCGGGAGCCACACAAACTTTTTCTGTGGACAATATCAAACCACAAAGCGTCAAAACTCACATAAATACACTGAAATCTGACTACAGTTGGTGTTATTTAGGTCAGTGGTCCCCAACCTTTTTATTACCACGGACCGGTCAAGACTTGGAAATTTAGCTGCGGGCCCGGGGGGGAGGGGGCGGTCCTTCAGATAAAGCTGCTGCATGTTGGTGTTCCCTCTAAATCCTGAATATACCCAGTTTGGTTGTCTTGGCCCTTTTATCGCAGCCTGTGGGGTTTTCCCTGACTGGGAACGAGAATACAACCTGCTGAATGTGACAGGTAGCCAATCAGAAAGCGCGGTGACGTCAGAACAGAGGGGAATCACAAACAGCTGACATATCGGAGATGATATGTGGAAATGTTTATTATTATATGTAAAGGTCATTATTATGTTTATTCAGTTAAAAATGTTAACTATGGCGACAGGCGACCAGCAGCTGCTCTACTGACCGCAAATTAGGATTTATAAAGGAAAGATGCGCACAGCTTTATGCATCCCATGTTTTTTGTGCGCCACACTTTTCTAAATTTTTCCCGCTAAGTTTTAGTGTGAAAACTGTTCAGTCATTTATGCATGAGGCCCCTGAACCGTGGCTCAGCCTTTCCTTAAACTAATGAACAACGACTGGCAGCATGTTTAGGACTGGTTCAGTCCAAAAGAACCCGGTCCGTGATGCATTTCATGCGCTTCGTAGACCGATGCGTTACATCTTTATGAGACAAAAACTGAGGAAAAGTGTTGTTTACATTCTAGTGAGGTTTTCACATCCTTTTATTTTTATTTTCTTTATTTTGTGATCGTGTTATTTTATTGTCTGGGGATAAATGGGGTTCAGTTTCATCGTTTACAATCAAACAATAAAATATTAAAATCATGAAAAACATCAGTTTGGTGCTTCTTGGTCTAAATAACTGAATGTGGTCAGACTTCAGTGTATTTATGTGAGTTTTGACGTTTGTGGTTTATTATTGTTCACAGAAAAAGTTTGTGTGGCTGCTGCACATTTTCATGCCAGTGAAAACATGTACATATATTTACACACACTTTGACACAAAGTAAATTTTTATACATGCCGACTTGTGCAAAAATATGGGACCGCACTTTTTTTGTGCGCACGCAGCTTTATGTATGAGGCTCCTGGAGGAACTCAAACATCCGCTTCAAGAACAGAAACCGGGGAGCCTGAAGGTCAGACCAGTTGGACAAGTGGAGGACGGGAAACGGAGACGTTGTCTCCTGGTAACAGCTGAGTGGGACAGGTTGTTCTTCTCTAACAGCAGAGATTATCTCCCGTAATTAGTTATAGAAAAAGTGGAGACTAACAAAGGAGGACGAAATGATGTCATTGGATGAGCTGAAGGTCAGTGGGCGGGGCCACTTCAACTCGACCAATCAGAGAGTTTTCTGCTTCCTCAGCAGCTCTGTCTC
>NW_006800657.1:47639-53005 GCF_000485575.1 Poecilia formosa | reverse complement strand
ATAAGTGAAGAACAACAAGGATCAGATTATTCTCTGAAAGACTCCAACCAACCTGATCCAGTGATCAGAACCAGCAGAGAGAATCCAGATGTGAGCAGAGACAGCATGTTGAGCAGAGTTAATGTTGGAGAGCTGAGCTGAAGGAGGAAGTTTGAGTCTCTAGAGTTCAGGGACAGATCAGCTCCTCCTCTTCCTCCTCTTCCTCCTCCCACCACTGCATCTTCATCGCTGACTCAACTTCATGTTTGCTAACAGACATTTAAAATCTGAATGAGTAATTTTATCTGATCTGGTCAGCAGCTAGAAAACAGTGGGTTTCTGGGTTTGCTTTGATATTTAGTTATGAATCGGGTTTTAATTGGACCAAATTCCTCGGTATCATCTCACCTGGTCTGTGGGAGTTCTGCTAAGGTAGCATAGCATGCTAGCTCTCTGTCCTGCTGGATCCGATTGAACCAGCTGATCCAATATGGCCACTGCTGGACCGCGTTGCCGATCACAGCAGGAGCAGGACGTGTTGCCAGTCAGTTCTGGTTCTGCAGTGTGTTTATCATGTGGTTCTGACACATCAAAGGAAACACAATATAAATGGGCTGGTTCCAGTTTGGGTTCTGAAGACGATGGCTGACCTCGTCACCACAGGTCTCAGAGTCTCGTTGATCTCCATCTTGATCTGTTTAGAGTCAGGTTCTGGTTCAAATATCCAACAGAACCGCTGGTTTGTCCCTGTCCAACATGCCATCACCCCTCACTGCTTACAGCTAATCTCAGTGTCTCCTGTCAGTCCAGATGACCTCTGACCTTCTGTTTTCCAGCCTGATCTGGATCTGCTGCTGTTTGGGACCATGGTTCTGTTCTGGACCCGGTTTGGACCCAGTTATGATTGAATAGTTCATATTGTCCCAGTTTAAAGAGACCAGGATTCTAAACCTGCAGCTCCAGAACCACTGGTAGTCTTTGGACTGGAGAGGTTCAGAACCCTGCAGCAGAACCGTAGCATTCAGAGAACATTGGACCAGAAAGTTTGCTTCAGGATCTGGACTGTTCAATTCCAACCAGAACCAGAAACATCCTGCTCTGCGGTCCACTTCCTGCCTCCAACATAAACTAATTTCTGAACAGAACCGGGTAGAACCGATAGATTACCTTTAGCTCAAGCAGAACCTGGAGTTTAGTTCTGGCCTGGTCCGGTCCCAGAAAGAACCCATGAAATATAACATAATTAGTTCAATGTTTGATCAAGTTAATTTCAGGTCAAAACCTTTTTTACTGCTAAATGAGCAGCAGAAATGTTTATAGTTTTTAATCTTCAGGTTCTTCATCAGATTGGACCAAAGTTCGTTTTTCTGAGTTTCTCTGATCGTTCATGGAGCTTCAAAGAAATTTGGACTGTGGATTCTTACATGTAGCATTAGCTGCTACATGTTAGCATTCAGATGCTATTTTAGGCTAGCATAGCTTCTCTGATAGGATAGGCTAACTGCTGTTAGCACAACAATAGTCTTTTCCAGCATCCAATCAGATTGTTTAGAAACAGAAATTTACTGAGAGAAGTCATTTCCATCCCTGCTGTCAGCAGGTTCTGTTCGGCCCATTTCAGGTTTTACCATCAGGGAATAAGTTTCCCTGCAGAAATCACCCAGTCAAGTCCAGTGGCAACATGACCTGCTGGGACAGGGACAGTTTCTGGACCCAGTCTTCAATGCCAGGTTCTGACTCAGCTCCTGGAGGTTCTGCTCATGTTTGGTTCCAGGATCTTTAACAACAGAGAGAAAACCAGGAGACACCAGGCTTCACTTGAAGATCTGTTTAATGACACTCAGATTAAACAAGGCATTTTAACTTTATACACAACACTGCAGCTAGCTTACACATGGATGAGTTTTCTTTTTACCATCAGGTTAATGGGATAGATATAAGCAAAACTCAAAGGAGGCATTCGTCCGTATCGTCTCAACATATTAGTTTCCCAAAGATCCTGCAGATTCCTTTTTCCTGCTGGCAGAGGAAACAGGAAGTACAGAAGAGACACCGTTTCCTTCTGATATCATTCCAGAACGTATCTACCAGTGGTGTGTGTTTTCATGTGGCGTGACAAGTTACTCTTATGACGAATATTCTTCCCACACATTCTGCAAGAGAAAGGCTTCTCCCCTGTGTGGGACTTCAGGTGGGTCAACATGGCATACCTTCTACTAAAACCCTGCCCACATTCTGAACATGTATGTGGTTTCTCACCAGTGTGGGTTCTCATATGAACCAACAAATTACTGTTTTGTCTGAAAGTTTTCCCACACATTGGACACAGAGATGGTTTCTCTCCTGTATGAGTTCTCATGTGAACTAACATGTTGGACTTTCTGCTGAAATTATTCCCACATTCCGGGCAGGAATAGGGTTTCTCACCTGTATGAGTCTTCATGTGTCGCAGCATGGTCCCTTTGCGGTTGAAAGTTTTCCCACATTCTGCACAGGGATGATGCTGAGTGCTTACTTCAGTGTGATACCTCATGTGACGGGTTAAGTAATACTTGTGGCAGAAGCTCTTCCCACACACTTTACAAGAAACAGGCTTCTCACCTGTGTGAGTTCTGCTGTGGCTCACTAGGATGAACTTCCGGCTGAAACCTTTCCCACACTTGGAGCAGCTGTAAGGCTTTTTCTCTGCATGCGTGATCATGTGAAACTCTAGAACCTGTTTGTGCCTGAAGCTTTTCCCACATGTCTTACAGGAATATGGCTTCTCAGGCTCATGAGTTCTCATGTGTTGCTTCAGATTGTGGCGAATAGCAAAACATTTCCCACATGTTCTGCAACAATGTGGTTTCTCAGATGAATGTGTTTTCGTATGTTTCATCAAATTTTTACGCAGGGAAAAACACTTCCCACAGGTTTCACAGGAATGTTGTTTCTCAGCAGTGTGAGTTTGGACATGAACAAACAAGTTGGATTTATGCCGGAAACTTTTCCCACATATCTGACAGGAAAATGGCCGTTCTCCTGTGTGAGTTTTCATGTGGCACACTAAGCAACCCCTTTGTCTAAAACTCTTCCCACATTCTGAGCAACAGTATGGTTTTTCCCCTGTGTGCGTTCTAATGTGAACCATCAGATTGCTCCTCTGTCTGAAACCCTTCCCACAGACCGAACACACACATGGCTTTTCCCCTGTGTGACTTCTCATGTGAACCAACAGATTTCCCTTTCTGCTGAAACTCTTCCCACAGTGGCCGCAGGAATGCGGCTTCTCCCCGGTGTGAGTTCTCAGGTGGTCCAGCATGGTGCTCTTCCTGGTGAACGTTTTCCCACATTGTAAGCAAGATGCTGGTGGTTCTCTGTTCTTAGTTTTTGGTTGTGGAATGGAGTCATTGTTTCTGCTGGGCTGTAAAGGTTCTGGTTCCTCCTGGTCCAGACTGCAGTTTCTGTCCTGGTCGGTTAGAACCTCTACATCCTGATGAGAATGTTGATGTGGGAGTTCTGGAAGAAAAAAGAAAACCAGGAACCAAACACCTGCTTAGCAAGTTACTGGAATCTATCAGCTTATCGGTCCGATGGACCGGATCCGGTCTGGTACCCAGTGCTTAGTGCCCTGGGCGGCTCACCTGGGCGGAGCTTCAGCACCAACTGACCCTCGTCCTCCTGCTGGTCCTCCTCTTCCTCTTTGATCTCTGGAGGTTTCGCGTCGTTCGGTTCCAGCTCATCATGACCCGGTAGCGGTTCAGGTTCTGAAGGAGAAGAGAGACGGCATGAGACATGAGTGAAGGTTGTTTTCTGCTCCCTCTGGGACAGAACCAACCGAATGGACCCTTTGGTTCCATCTTCACTGGTACTATTCAACCTTCAGAACCGCTTCATCCTGGTGGATGGTACCGGGTCGGTATCTAAAGACTATGGCAGGTAAATGAAATGTGTCCATTTCAAATTAAAAGCAGAACTTTAAGGTCCAGGCGTGTAATGGACCGGACAGCAGAACTCTGGTTCCTTCAGAACCCCTTGGTGTCACTCACCTATCCTCAGACGTTCTGCTGGATGGACCTGGTTCTGCTCAGACCCATCAACCTCCAGGAGCTCCACTTCCTGCTTCAGAACCTCCCGCTCCTCCTCACCGACCCGGACCTCCACCCACTCCTCCTTGACCCGCAAAGGTTCTGGTTCCTGCTGAGGAACCCGGTCCGGTCGGGATTCTGGAAGGACAGGGAGAGCCGCAAGTTTCAACCGTTCATACACAAATAAAACCTCTGCATGTTTTAGTCCACATGAAAATGAAAACTGTAAATATTGCGGGTATGAAAACTTTTCCACCAAAGTTCTTCGAGATCTGATTCCTTGCAGCGTTTTTAACCCATCAAAGCTGTTTGTTCATGATTTTAGTATTTGACTGTTTAAACCTAAACTGAACCATATTTAAAAACTGTACACTCGTCAGAAAATGATGAGGAAAACATCCGTCAGTCCTGGGATTTAACTGGGCCATTGTTCTGGTTCAGTCAGAACCATCAGCAGAACCTGATCCAGAACTTTCTGCTCATTCGGACAGACAAGAGGTTTTGGGTCCAGGAAGCAGGTCAAGCAGAACCAGCCATGACCTCTGACCAGCAGTCCAACCCAGAGCAAATCAGATGTGGTTTTGACTGAATTTGTTTAAACTTAAACTGGATTCATGTTAGTTGAAGCTGATTTCTGTCCCAGCTGCTCGTGTTTCAGATCCCCGTTTCCCATCAGGAGAAACGGGGATTATCTGTTTTCACTCAGGAATTTTTCTATTTTGGGATATTATTTGTTCTCTCTCTCTCCCTGAATTAAGTTTAAATAAATTTTAATGAATTAAACCTGCTTCCTCAGTTTCACAACCGGACCCAAACTGGTTGCGACGGAACCTCCCAGCGGACCCAGAACCATCTGGGATCCATTAAAGGAGAACCGTGTTTTAGTCAGGCAGCGCTGCGGGCAGCTAACCGCAGACAACCTGAGCCCGGTGAGCGCTGAACACCGGAGCCGCTCAAACAGCAGCAGAAACGGCGCGTTACCTGATGAAGAGGATGAGGAAGATGTAGACAGCACGGACATCTTTCTGATTCTTTAGAACCGAAACCAGAAGGTTCTGCTTGGGTCCAGGCTGCGATAACACAACAATGGCGCCTTTAACAAAGAGAAGAACAGCAAGAGCGGTACCAGAACCGGAACCTGGCTGACCGCTGGGGGCGGAGTCAAGATGGCTCAGGCTTAAAGCTGCAGTACGTCACTGTTATAATCATGTTATTTCAGTTATTTGTTAAAACTGTCACCATGTCGTGACCATAGACATTAATACGTAGACGCCTCATGGAGCGGGTCGGCCCGTTGCAGCGATACGTAATCGCGTCCGC
>NW_006800657.1:30837-46232 GCF_000485575.1 Poecilia formosa | reverse complement strand
TAATCCTAATGAGTCCAGTTTGTTTCGTAAAACGGTTTAAACACACAGAACAGGACTGAAGGAGTTCCGATCGCTCTGCTGCCACGTACAAGATGGCGGACGCAGTTACGTACGGCTCAGCGCTCCGTGAGGCGCCTACGTATTGATGTCTATGGTCGTGACCGTATGATATGAGAGAAGAAAAGAAAATCTCCTCCACCTTCTCCCAGTGCTCCCAGTGCTAACTAAAAACAACCAATCAGAGCCAGTCACTGTCCGTGTGGCGCTGCAAATCCTCCTCCAGCCTCCGTCTCTGTTATGCTGCAGCTAGTATAGCCTGTCATGAATGTTATGGCTAGTTAGCATAGCCACCAGATGAACCGTTTTTCTGTAAAGTTGATTCTCTGCCAGGATTTCCCCCACAAAACTTGGTCAGCTCGGCACTAGGGGGCGCTAGGCCAGTCCACCAGCCGCCCTTGGTGTTTTTGTGGTAAAAAATTATAAAAGTTACAAGAATTTGGAGACATGAAAACAGTTCCACCCCATCCCGTCCTACTATGTCCCATCCTGTCTGGTACCACCCCGTCCCGTTAGCTTTTACCCAGTTTACTCCGTCTGTCCTGTCGCTGCTCCTACAGCATGAAAACCCGCTCAGCCTGGTAGGAAGGTCAGAACTGGGGGAAACCCTGCTCTGAGCTGAGAATGATTGACAGCACTAAGCCCCGCCTTCTGGCTCTGATTGGTTGTTTTTGGTGCATTTCCTCAGACGTCAGTAGCAGCTCATGGTGGATCCATCCTTCAGAAACATGAATCTGAGATATTTTTAGAGAAAAATCATTTTATTGTCGCCTGCAGCTTTAATTGAACCTGCTGTTAGCTCCTGTCGCCATGCCAACCGACGCCTCAGATAGAGGAAGTCACCAGAACCATCGGAACCAGGAAACTGGACTTTACATGCGGGTTGGTTCTGGTTCTGCTGTTTGGACCGGGTCAGGGCTCCTTTACCTCCAGTATCATGGAGAAGCTTCAACATTCCAGCTGGATGAGAAATAATTGTATGACATCAGTTGTGATGACATCAGCGTGATGACATCAGAGGCTCAGTTCTCTGGTGGATCCAGACATACAGTTACTCATATTCAGATCTCTCGTCTTGTTGCTGGAACTGGGTCACATCAACATGTTGATCAAGATGTTGATGAGTGACTGAAACATGTTTACATGTGAATCCAGTTCTGTTAAACCAGTTTGACTCTCCTGCTCTACCGTCTGGAGGGCCACATTACACATTATGGTGGCCCGGATTTGGCCCCTGGGCCTTCAGTTTGTCATCTAAAGCAGTGGTCCCAAACCCCCGGTCCGTGGACCAATTGGTACCGGGCCGCGCAAGAAATAATTAAATATTTCCGTTTTATGTATTATTTGAGTCTGGAGGATCTTTTATTTTGAAAATCCTTCAACCGGATTCTCTCAGTTACTTGAGCCCCAACACTGAGCCACAAGCAGCAAAATGAGTGAGAAACAGATCAGATGTCTTTGGAAAGTTTCTTTGCAAAGGGGAAAAGGCCCAGAGAAGAGACAGGAGGATGGATTTATCCCGGACCGGTAGGTGAGTCAAACATTACAAGCCGCTCTGTGTAACATGCGGCGACCGGCTGCTAATGAAGCATTGAAGCTTCAAACTGCTTCACCACTAGAGACCCAGCAGGCTGTGGATATAAGCAACACTTCGGGTGTCATCACTCCCTGATGGGACCGTCTCGGTGCAGAGAAACAAGCTCAGGGCTCCGTTAGTCATCATTGTGAGTTAAAATGTCCACGAAAGGAAAATGTTCGTTTTTGTGGCGCATCTGTATCTTATTTTGAAGGGATATGTAAATGTTACCATAGCGACCAGAGTCAGAGCGTTTGGGCAGCGGTCGAGAGGAGATGAGTAGAGCTTGTGAGTCTTAAGTCTGGTTTAGACGGCAAGATTTAAGGATTGTCGGCCGATTCTCCAAACCTCTGTGACCACAGAGCTGATAAAAGTCCAACAGGTTCGGTCGGTTCGTGTTCAGCTTCAAGGCAGGAGCAACACGAACCGATTCCAGAGGATGATCCAGTAAAACCCCCAACATCGCAAACGGGAATTTAGAATGACCAAACATGGATGACGATGTAGAAGCAATAGTGACAGTTTGTGGAGACATTTTAAGAGATAAAAGAAACAAAAAGAAAAGGCGGTGGATAAAAGACGACGGGAGCAGCTGCTCTATCTGCTGCACTATGATTTGGAGGCGACTGTTTTTTCATAGTTAACATTTTAACTGAATAAACATAATAATGACCTTTACATATAATAATAAACATTTCCACATATCATCTCTGATATCCACTGGACTCTCAGTTACGCGACATATCAGCTGTTTGGGATTCCCCTCTGTTCTGACGTCACCGCGCTTTCTGATTGGCTACCTGTCACATTCAGCAGGTTGTATTCTCGTTCCCAGTCAGGGAAAACCCCACAGGCTGCGATAAAAGGGCCAAGACAACCAAACTGGGTATATTCAGGATTTAGCGGGAACACCAACATGCAGCAGCTTTGTCTGAAGGATCGCCCCCCGGGCCGCAGCTAAATTTCCAAGTCTTGACCGGTCTGTGGTAATAAAAAGGTTGGGGACCTCCGACCTAAAGCATCAGGTTTCTTCAGCTCAGTGACGCGGAGCCCCTTGTGGCGGTTCCGGGGTGCTGCAGGTTTTTGCCCGGAGTTCTGCTGTTTCCTGTCACTGTGGGATCAGAACCGCTTCTTCCTCCTCTTCCTCGGTGTGATGAAGAACATCTGAGCATCAGAACCGTCTGACCCTAAAGCAACGCGGGGCCTACAGGGTCTGACCCAGAAGGTTCTGGTTCTGACCCGGTTCTGTGTAAAAGCCTTGTCTTCTCCATGTTCTGCCGGGATATTGGATATTTATTCATAAACTGAATTTCTGCTCATTTAATTTTTATTTGGACTAATAAACTAATCAGAACAATAAATGGACCTGGTTTTTAACCAGAATCAGGCAGAACTTGGTCAGAACCGGGATCCGGATAGTAACGAATTGTGACCCGAACTGATTCCAGAATATGATCTGTGTGAGGAACCGGTTCTGTTGAGCTGAACTGGGTCAGGTTTCCAGCCAGGCTGTGCTGCCACCTGCTGGTGAAAAGTCACAAATACACACAAAGTGTTGGAAACCCGCGTCTGATGACTGACGTTTATCAGGCTTGAGTGACAAAAGTCGACCGATTCTCACAAAAAGGGGTTTTTTATTTATTTTACCATTTTATCTATTTATTTATTTTACCATTTTGTTAGCTACTGAAAGTTACAACCTTGACATGATTATATGAGTTGTTTTACCGATCAGAAGCGACGTGGAAATGAACGGATCCTCTCTGGCTGCAATGCGCGCTCCTGACACAGGGGGCAGAATTTCCCATAAGATCGGTGCTGATACCGGTCCAGTTCCACCATCACAGCTCAAACAGACTGGTCCTGGATCTGCTCTCTGGACGTCATTAGGGTGGGGACATGGCCTTTGAGGAACCGAGCCACTGATTGGTCCGCTGGGGCCGGGTGGCCAATCACAGAGCTGCATGTTGCCACGTGGCAGCCCCGCTGGCCTCAGCAGGAAGAACCGACGGTTAGGCTGGAAGAGAGGAAATAGACCCAAAACAAATAAGTTCCGACCCGGTCCGAGAGAACAGAACAGGAATCGAACGTCAGGGGGAGGACCGAACCGGACCGGAGTGCTGGTTCTGGTACCGGTGATTGTTACAGCCAGGTGAGTTAGCATCATTAGCATCCTGGCTCTGTTAGTATCATCCGGGTCAGAACTAAACGATTGTTGTGGATGGGGTTTTGATGGAGAGGCTCGGTTCTTGAGGAGAACAGAACCAGAACACAGTCCGGTACCAACAGGCCCAGTTTGGTCCCAGCCAGACTCAGGTTCGGTCTATGGAAGCCGGGTCAGCAGTAGGAACTTGAATCAGAACCAGAACCTAGTCATCTGCTGCAGAGGACTGTGGTTAGAATCGGAACCGGATCCAGAACCAGATCCATCCAACAGAGGAAACTGAGTGATTTCATCTCCAAACTGGATCACATGCAGAACCTTCATCCTCAGACAGAGCAGGGTGCCGGTTCTGATGGACCCTGTCCGGTTCTGGACGTCAGGTATCATAAGGTCCGTTCAAACACTTGAGGTTCTGCACCCCACAGAAGTTCTGCAGAACCTGGTTGCTTTGAGCCCAGAACCAGCGGCAGAGTTTTATGTTTTCCAGGCTCATGAATCATTTGGTGGCATCATCAGTAACTAAGTTACCATCAGTCAGAAAAACCTAATCAAATGTTTCTCAAAGTAAATTTGACTTCCTGATTTATTGTCTTGAAATTGGGTCTCTGTCTCTTTAAAAACTCCTGCTGATTTTCAAGCTCCACCTCCAGGAAGTCGTCCCAACATGGCTCCTCTATTAACCCTTTAATGTCTTTACCAGTGTTGCTCTGAACAGCAGCTCCTATAATGAGCTCAGCTGTTTGCTAATTGCTTCTAGCTAGTCTGAAGGAGCTGAGCGGGAGGAGCTGGACCTCAGAGGCGGGGCTAGGCCCACCTAAGCGTTTGAATGGCTGAATGGTTGCCATGGAGATTAAATAATTTCTCAAACATTTAATCGGACCTGGAGTTCTGATGGGTCCGGTTTATATGCAGCTGTTCAGCTCTGGGTCGACAGTTCTGACCGGGTGGGAGGACACAGAACATCTAGCAGGTCTAGTGGACTGGGCAGAGTCACCAGAGACCGGTTCTGATTTGTTTCTCCTCCAGGTCCCCCCAGCAGCCATGAGCGGTGAGCCCGACCCGCTAGTGGCCTGGCCCGACCCGGTTCCCGACCCGCTGGTGGCCCGGCCCGACCCGGTTCCTGACCCGCTGGCTGTGGTGACCCAGCTGAGGGACCTGGCGGCCGACCCGATGAACCGCAGAGCCATCGTCCAGGACCACGGCTGCCTGCCGGGCCTCATCCTGTTCCTGGACCATCCGGACCCTCAGGTGGTCTACTGCGCCCTGCTGGTGAGCCCTCGACCCGGACATTTGGTTTTATTGGCCGGTATCAGGTCGGTTCTGGTTCTGATTGCTGCTCCGGGTCTGCGCAGGCGGTCCGGTACCTGGCAGAGTGCCGAGCCAACAGAGAGAAGCTGAAGACAGAGCTGGGGATGATGCTGAGCCTGCAGAACATCGTGCAGAAGTGAGCGACCTTCCTCCAGAACCGAAGGGACCCGGTTGGGCTCAGTCCGACAGAACCATGTGTGGTAAACACTGCGGTCCTCCCTGCAGGTCCACCACTCCAGGAGAGACCAAGCTGCTGGCCTCAGAGATCTACCAGCTGCTGCAGGCGGTGCCCGGCGCCGACGAGCCGCAGGCGGTCGGGCCGGCGCGTGGCGGCGCGCGGCGCAAGGCCCAGTTCTTCCTGGGATCCAGCAATAAGAGAGCCAAGACAGTGATCCTGCAGATCCACGGCCTGGACGACCCGGTGGGTCCGCAAGCAGACTCTGCTGTCCAGTTCTGGTCCGCTGTAGGGTTCTGATCTGCTGTCCGGTTCTGATCCGCTGCAGGGTCGGCGCAGTCTGTGTGAGGAGGCTCTGCTGAAGATCCGAGGCGTCATCAGCTTCACCTTCCAGATGGCTGTTAAGAGATGCGTTGTTCGGATCCGATCGGACCTGAAAGCTGAGGTGAGGATGGTTCTGTCCGGAATATTCAGGAAGAACCGAAGCTTTTCAGGATAAATGGAAAATACTTCATAAGACATGGAATGATCTGAACCGACCGTTTTCCCTGATCGGTCCTGCTCCCAGAGAGCTTCCTGATGTCTGCCTTGGTTTTCCAGGCTCTGGCGTCGGCCATCGCTGCCACGGAGGTCATGACGGCTCAGCAGGTGGTGAAGGATGAGAACGGAGACGAGGTCAGGTCACCTGCTGCAGTTTCACACTTCCTATCTGATGTGGAGGAAAATATAGTAGAAATTTAGCCGCAATGACAGCCTGAATGTAGCCTTAATGCTAGCTTAGCCCCAGTTAGCTTAGCCTTAATGCTAGCTTAGACTCAGTTAACTTAGCCTTAATGCTAGCTTAGCCACAGTTAACTTAGCCGTAATGCTAGCTTAGACTCAGTTAACTTAGCCTTAATGCTAGCTTAGACTCAGTTAAATTAGCCGTAATGCTAGCTTAGACTCAGTTAACTTAGCCTTAATGCTAGCTTAGACTCAGTTAAATTAGCCGTAATGCTAGCTTAGACTCAGTTAACTTAGCCTTAATGCTAGCTTAGACTTTGTGGGTGAAGAAATAACAATAATTCCTCACATCTGATCATCTTTAATAACTTCTCAGGTTATTTTTTCTGAGTTCCCACAACCTGAAGAACCGGGTCAGCAGTAATCCTGGTGGTTCTGTTTTGTTCTGCAGGTTCTGGTCCATTTCCCGGAGGCCGGTTCTGTATCGGTGGAGCAGAACCTGGACCTGCCGGAGTATCTTCCGGAAGAGGAGAGTCCGTCTCAAGACCCGGACAAGGCGATCAGCCGGGTCGGGTCGGGTCAGGACGGGTCCAGCTGGCTCGGCACTGCCGCCAACTTCCTGTCCCGCTCCTTCTACTGGTGACCCATCAGAACCAGAACCAGCTGCTGGATCAGAACCAGAGTGTCTTACTGAGCGGGACAAACGGGTCAGAACAGAAATCCAGAAGTTTTCTATTTATTGTCCAAACGGCCCAAACCACAGAACTGGAGTTTTAATTGGTTCTGATCAGGAACAGTGACACCAGAACCGGGTCAGAACAACTTCCCTGTTAAGTGTTTAATCCAGACCAAATGTTCTGATCCGGGCTTTCCCACAGCAGCTTTCCGGACCGTCGTCATGTTTACACTTTACCCGACTGGATGCCTTGAAACCAGAACCGACCGGTCCCGGTAAGCTCGGAACCATCTGACCCGACTGGTTCCCCTTGAACGAACGCTAACGGGTCTTAAAGCTGGGAACCAATTTGGGAATCGACAGAGAGGATCCAATTCAGCCGAATTTTTTCCTCAGGAAAACCTCAGATGTTCCCAGCATTCCCAGCATTCCCGGGATCCAACAGAACAAAGACCCGGGTCATTTCCTCCTGATGGATCTCTGATCTCCAGCATTCCTGCTGAGCTGCATACCTGACCATGTGTTCAGTGTTAGCCCCGCCTCCTCCTGCCTCTGTCCAATCACAGGGCTTCAGTCGTGCAGAACTGGATCCCAACACTGGGATCCATCCATAGATTCCCAGTCTGGACTGCTGGAACCAGGCCGTGTGACCATGTCTGCTTCAGAACCACTGGTCCGATTCTGAACAGACCGTTTCTGGTTCTGAACCGGTTTCAATCATTGTGACTGTTAATCTTCATCATCTTCCTCTTCCTCAGTGTGAATAAAATGCTTCAGTCTGAAACTGCCTGGTTTCATTCATGACCCGCTTCATCGGTTCTAGAGCTGAACCAAGCTGCAGCAGGTGAACAGAACCTCCACTGGTTCTGCTGGAACCAGAACCAGACAGTTGGCACCATGAGGTTGAGATTCTGTAGAACCTCCAGACTGACTGGTTCAGAACCGGGTACAGCTCTTATTGTGAAGGTCCCACTTTTATTGTGAAGGGGAGCTCTAATTGTGAAATTTCTGCTCTTATTGTGAAGGGACAACTCTAATTGTGAAGGTCCCGCTCTTATTGTGAAGGGACAACTCTAATTGTGAAGGTCCCGCTCTTATTGTGAAGGGACAACTCTAATTGTGAAGGTCCCTGCCAGCGGCAGCTTCTGCCTCCCTCCGTCGGTCAGAGTTCAGCGTCCCGCCCCGGACCGAAGCGGAACCGAAGCGGAGCCATGTCCTTCCTGCTGCCGCTGCTGATCAGCCTCCTGCTCGGTCTGCTGTTCTGGATCCTCCGCGGCAGAACCAGGTCAGTTCTAACTCTCCGGGCCGATTCGGTTCTGTAACTGGGTTCAGATAGATCAGTTGAATTCAGAACACAGAGAGGAAAAGTTCTGGAGCTCCATGTTTCCCTGACATGGAGACGAGTCCTCAGAGTTCCTGGCTGAGCCGCATGTTCTGATCCGAAACTTTTCTATAAAGCTTTGTGCTTCATCATCACCGTCATCATCATCATCATCTTAAAGGGGAAGTCCCCGCATGGAGCCTGACCGCCATGACTCGGTTAGAGATGAGGAACTGAGTCAGCAGCTAACGGTTCCAGCTGCTCCGCTGCCGGTCCGGACCGGTTCCCCAAGGCTCCTTCCTTGGAACCCAATGGCTCAGGTTGTAGCAGGAAATACAATTGGTTACCATGACGACGCAGATGATACAGAGCACTACATTATGTCACCAGGTGACCTTTGACCCGTCAATCACTGCTCAGAAGAGATAAATATGTGGATGAGTCCAAACTTTCTTCAGCTAAACGGAAACAGAACTGAAGTTATCCCTGGACCTAAAGAGGAACGATCTAGAGCTATAGATCTAGAGTTATAAATCTAGAGCTATAGATCCAAAGTTATAGATCTAGCGCTATAGATCTAGAACCAAAGTTATACATCTAGAGCTATAGATCTAGAGTAAATGCACAGCTCCAGCTGTTCCAGCTGTAAACTAGAGATCAGGCTGACCTCTGACCCTCCAGAGCCACATAAAGCCGGTTCCTCAGTGGACCTTCCTCCAGCTGCAGGACATTCAGGCCCAGAGGACGAAAGTCTCCGACCAGAGAAACTCATCCAGGATTTAGTGCAGCAGGTCAGACTGAGACCAGAAGCTGCAGCTGGAGATCTGACTAGAACCAGGAGGGTAGAGACACCACCCGGTTCTACACCACCTGGTTCTACACCGCCCGGTTCTACACCACCCAGATCTACACCACCTGGTTCTACACCACCTGGTTCTACACCACCTGGTTCTACATGACCCGGTTCTACATGACCCGGTTCTACATGACCCGGTTCTACACCACCTGGTTCTACACCACCTGGTTCTACATGACCCGGTTCTACACCCCCTGGTTCTACATGACCCGGTTCTACACCACCTGGTTCTACACCACCTGGTTCTACATGATCCGGTTCTACACCCCCTGGTTCTACATGACCCGGTTCTATACCACCCGGTTCTACACCACCCGGTTCTACATCATATAGTTCTACACCACCTGGATCTACACCACCTGGTTCTACACCGCCCGGTTCTACATCACCTGGTTCTACACCACCCAGTTCTTCAGTCCTTTAGCAGTAGTTCACTCGGGAATCTGCGGGGCGTGTCCGGTCCTGTTCCTGCTCTGGATCGGGTCTCACTACCTGCTCTGTAACAACCACAAAACCCAAAGAAGTGTTGATCCAGAACTGCTGGATCTGGATCTCAAAGGAACAGTTGAAACACTGGATCAGAATCAGAACCTGGGCTGTGTTTGACGTTGAGCAGCAGAGAGCTGAAGCTGAAGCTGCAGCATTGGAGAAACAGGAAAGGTGTTGGCTTTCCGATGGGATCAGAGGAGGATGAAGGGTGGAGCCACTCTGTCCCAGTTCCAGCAGCAGAACTCCAAAAAGAAGTCGAGAGTTCACGCAGTGACTTGTTACCGTGAGAGGAGACAGCCGCTGCAGCCTGCTGTCTCCTCCCACGCTGCTCTGGGCTCGCATCCAACCATGGTCTAATTCAGAGGAATGATCTGGGAATGTTTGGTTGCAGGAAACCAGGCGAGCCGCCACTGGTGAAAGGCTGGATCCCCTTCGTCGGGAAGGCTCTGGACTTCGGGAAGGACGCTCACAAGTTTCTGGAGGAACATAGGAGGAAGCATGGGGACGTGTTCACGGTCCAGATCGCAGGTGGGTTCTGAAGCTGCTGGACGGAGGGAAAACTCGATCCATGATGACCCACCGTGGATCATCATGGATCATGGTTTCTGTCTATTTAAAGACATATTTTTTTAAATATACAGTACCTCCACAAACCCCTTTGGGAAAGTGACCCCAATGTTGAAGACCTCTGGTCTAGATTGTTCCAGATGGGTCCCATAGCACAACCTCACTCAGTTTCACCAGAACCCAGTCAGGAGCTGAAAGGTGGAGGGTTCTGAGATGCTAACCAAGAACTTCTGTCTCCTGCAGGTAAATTCATGACCTTCATCATGGACCCCCTGCTGTACCCCAGTATCATCAAGCAGGGCCGGCAGCTGGACTTCCATGAGTTCACCGATAAGGTGGCTCCTCTAACCTTCGGCTACCCTCCCGTCCTCGGCACCACCTTCCCCGGCCTCTGGGAGCAGATTAAGCGCTCCTTCCAGCTGCTGCAGGGGGACCACTTGGCACCTCTGACAGAGAGCATGATGGGTAACCTGATGCTGGTGTTCCGTCAGGACCACCTGAATGGGGCCGGCGACTGGAGGAGAGGCAGCCTGTACGAGTTCTGCTGCTCTGTCATGTTTGAGGCCACCTTCCTGACTATCTATGGCAGACCAGTGACTGGCATCCGCCACGGAGGGATGGACCGTCTGAGGGATGACTTCCACAAGTTTGACAACATGTTCCCGTTCCTCATTGCTCAGATTCCCATCTGGCTGCTGGGGCGGACCCTGGCCATCCGCCAGAAGCTGATCTCCTACTTCCTGCCACAGCACATGTCCCAGTGGACCAACAATTCCCAGTTCATCCGGAGAAGAGCGGAGCTGTTTGAGCAGCAGGACAAGCTGAAGGACGTCGATAAAGCTGGTAGATGATCCGGAGGATGATGCTGGCCCGATAAATGATATCAATGACATCCAGAACCTCAGGAGGCTCTGGGTTTCTGTAGAACAGCCTCCCTGGGTTCCAGACAGACTAGATTTGTGGTTCTGGAGGACCTTTCAGCTGGTTTGTCTCAGTTCTTTGTGTCTTCTGTCCTCCAGCTCATCACTTTGCTATCCTGTGGGCGTCAGTGGGCAACACGCTTCCTGCTACCTTCTGGGCCGCCTACTTCCTGGTGAGTCAGGTGGAGGCGTTGAAGGTGGTCCGCCAGGAGATCGTTGACGTCCTGCGGGACAGTGGTGTGGACTTCAGCACCAGCAGCGACGTCATGCTCAGCAAAGAGCAGCTGGACAAGCTTATCTTTCTGGGTACGTTCCAATTCACGTTCAGGTCAGTGGTGAAGCGGGTCGATAACGGGCCATCTCCATCCTCAGAGAGTGCCATCAGTGAGAGCCTCCGCCTGTCCTCGGCCTCCATGAACATCCGGGTGGCCCAGGAGGACTTCAGTCTGCGGCTGGACTCCAACCGATCAGTGGGCGTCAGGAAGGGAGACGTCATCGCCCTGTACCCTCAGAGTCTGCACCTGGACCCTGAGGTCTACGAGGACCCACAGGTACGGGATCAGAGGTCACCTTAAAACCCCGCCCCATGCAGTGCATCACCCAAGGTCTTCCTCTTCTGGATGAAGATATCGGCCTACCTAAGTACTAGTGCTGTGCACTTCAACTCTGTAAGAACATCAGAACATTATAAATGTTTCATCAGCACATTGGGCTCATGTGATTCCTGCTCCAGAAAGGTGAAGGTCTCTGGACATCCTGAAGGTAAACAGCAACCAGTCAGGAAGACGGACACTGATGAGACGCCCTGCAACTCAGAACCACGATTGTCTGCAATTTACCAACATCTGGAAACACACTGGAATATATTCTGAATTAATTCTGACATTTTTAAGTTATTTGCAACACCCTGACTAACATTAGCTCTTGTATATTCGGCACTATTACAAGTTTTATTGTAGTTTCATATAAAAATCATCATTAGTTCACCTGCACCATCTGAGCCACCTGCTTTCCTCCCCTGCAAGGCGGAGTTCAGCTCCTCCTCACCACATCGCATCATTCCTCCTGCGGTGCATTTTCTTGAAGCCTCAAAAATCACAACCAGGCTATAAAAAATAGCTCAGCTGTCTCTTCTTCTTTTGTCTCACAAAAACAACAACTAAGGTTAGTTCGCATGTAACGAAGCTCTGCCCCCCCACAGCCAGGAGTGGCACCCTGCTACAGAGCCGAGACGGCCGGTGGAACGCCGAGCCGGGCCGGGCCGCTGAAGTAGAACCAGTGGAAAAGGGGCAACAGTATCATCTATACATAAAGAGAAACATTTCCAGCCAGTCCATTGTCCCCACAGCTACAGGTCTACCCAGCTAAGCTACCCATGGGGATTTCTGTGGGTTCCTCTGGAAAGTCCTTCTGACGGTTAGCAGAACTGGACCTCTGCTGGTTCTGTCAGATGTTTCGGGTCTCAAAGCGTTCCTCAGTTCTCTGACCGGTGGAGCCTTTCAGAGATGGAACACCTTCCAGAACCAGAACCAGAGGCGGTCCAATTGTGTTTGGATCACACTGACCTGGATCTGACTCTTCAGAACCATGGATCTGTTTAAAGAGTCTACTTGGCTCAGAACCAGAACCTTGACCTTAAATTCAGAGAGTCCAGCAGACAGACTGGACCTGGTGTCCTCCTGAAGTTCTAACAGAACCTGAGAACAGAACCGAGTCCTTGTCTTCTTCTGACCCATCTTCCTCGTGTCTCTGCAGACGTTCCGGTTCGACCGCTTTGTGCAGGACGGCAGAGAGAAGACGGACTTCTCCAAAGACGGACAGAAGCTGCGCTACTACCTGATGCCGTTCGGCTCCGGATCGTCCATGTGTCCTGGACGATACTTTGCCATCAACGAGATCAAGCAGTTTGTCTGTCTGCTGCTGCTGTACTTCGACCTGCAGCTGGAGGACGGGCAGAACCGACCCGGTCTGGACCCGAGCCGAGCCGGTCTGGGAATCCTGCTGCCCTCCTCGGATGTCCGGTTCCGGTACAGACTGCGGTCTGTGTGACCCAAAGCGGCGCTAAAGTCCAGATGTCTTGTTCCCTCTGAAGGTTCTCAGGGTCTGGACTCAGTCCGGAGGTTTGGGTTCTGGTTGGGTCTGTGACCCGTCCAGAACCTCCAAGCTGGAATGTGATGGATCCTGATTCTTTCGTTCAGTGTAGACCTGTTAGGAGCACCAGAACCTGAACTCTACTCTTCCTTTAACCCAGTCAGAGTTGCACTGACGACGTCCTGAACCGTCTGTCCATCCATCTCCGGTCTCTCCCAGGTTGTCCTCCGTAATCCCTCTCAGGATCAGGTCAGGTTTGACATTCCTGAACTGTTCCCTGTCCAACATGGCGTCCACAGTGGGTCCCTGTCTACAAGTTGCTACTACAGGTGTCCTCATGTCCAGTCCTTCATGGACGACCTGTCTCCAGTCCAACATGCCTGGTCCACCTCCTCAGTGTCCAGCCCAGTTCGGTCCAGAGATGACCTCATTATTGGACTCGGGTGCTGAAACAGAGACACGTCCAGAAGCTATTGGACACGAGGACACCTCGGGTACACCTGGAGGACTGTGACGGCGCTGCAGCAGAGATCCTACTGGTCAGAGGGAGCAACTGCTAACAGCGCCTCCTGCTGGTCAAGCTGCAGAACTGTCCCAGATTAAAACTGGTTCTGATCCGATTTGTTCTGTAATTTTATCCACAGTAGGAATTTATTTTCTGTCTCATGTTTTATTAACCTTAATCCTTATTTTAATTCAGTGTTCAATATTAAACTGTATGTTCTATGCTGTTGTTTTACCTTCATGTTTTATTAGGCTGTGGTTCTTATTGATTTGGGTCGGAACAGACCCAGATCTTCTTCACCTTCCTGTTTCTTCCAAATAAAAACTTTTAAATATTAGTTTATAAATTATTCATTAAATTACATATTTGGTCAGTTTGGGACTTGGACTTGTTGAAAATTGGACCGGGTCCACATTGGATCACTTCAGTGAAACCGGCTTTATCTTCGTGTTCCGGGTTCTGCTCCACTCCAATACCGGAGCGGCCCAAGTCACCCCTCGACTCTGCGTTGTGTTTTTTAATGAAGAGAACATACCGGCTCAGCTTCACTCAGCACACTGCATTACGTTAGCATTTAGCTTTAGCACGTAGGATGTTTTATAGTAATCAGTGTTTCTCCACCTGGTCCTCAGCCCCCCTGCTCTGCATGTTCTAGATGAGCCTCTATTCCAGAACAGCTGATTTAAATGATTGCATGACCATCAAGAGCTGCAGATCCTGTTAATCACCCAGAGATACAATTCAGGTGTGGCAGAAGGGAAACACCTGAAACATGCAGGACAGGAGGCCTGAGGACCAGGGTGGAGAAACACTGCATTAAAGAAACTAAAAGTACAAAAGTTGGACCCAAGAAAACATCTTGTAAGTATTAATTACTCTCCAGTTAATAAAAATGATGTTTTATGTTGTGCTAACGTTTTTCTATGCTGTGCTGAAAAATGCACTGCAGCTTTCACTGAGTTCAGGGCCAGCAGCAGATAACCAGCTGCCCAAGTAAAATAAAGTATTCTTTAGTATACTAAATTTTAACATACTTTGATTGATGTACTTAAACTGTACTACTTTGGAACAACTAATTTTGTACTCAGTATACTTCAGTAGTATTTAAATAGTATTAAATTACAACTTTTAGTATACTTAGTATACTTCACCATACCTTTTTGGAACAACTTCAAGTTGTACTTGGTATACTTAAAGTATACTTTAAATGTAATATTCAACAGCTTCATTTTTATATTGAGTGTACCAATTCTGTCATAGAATTATATTAGAAATATACTTTTAATATATTTTAAATATACTAATATATAAGTAATGTATTTAAATTACACTTAATTTTTATTTTGATTTACTGCTATTGCTAATAAAGTACAATTTTAATTACTCATAAGTCTTTATTCATACTTTGTACATTACATGCATAACTACACTGCAGTACTTACATTGATTTAGGCTACAATTACATGGAAAGATTAATTACACAATGATGTAATTCAAATACTTTGTTTTATTACCGACATTTTAAAATTGTCCAATTTTACTCACAACTTCATGAACTTTACATAAATGATCAGTTTACACATCTAAAGTGAACATAATGAACATGAAAATTTAAGTGTGACAATAAAACATGACAGTGAGGATCAACGACAGAACATTCCTGTTCACTGCACCTACAGAAACCTGCAAAAAAGAACAACAGAGCAATTAAACATAGAAAGCATTTGTATTTAAAGAGAACAGAAAAACAGCAAATAAAAAATACTTACAATTTCAAGACGTTGTGGACTCGCCATGTATGTGACATCATCAGAACTGATGATGATGATGACTGGGACCCGATGCCTCGGGTGGAAAAACATGTCTGGGTGTCTTTACCTGTTTATGTTAGAAGTAGAAAAAAATAGTCAGCAATATCATAGAATCAGCTGATGCTGGCATTAACTATGAAGCTGTTTTAAGTGTGG
>NW_006800657.1:24192-27772 GCF_000485575.1 Poecilia formosa | reverse complement strand
AGATGTAATTTAAAACATACTGAAATTAATATAGTGTTAAGTGAATTTTTAATTTTTTTTATTTTGAACATATATTTTAAAATATACACAAAATATATATATACTTGAGAAAGTGTACATTTAGATATTTAGACTTGGGCAAATATATATTTTGTTCACTTAAAGTATACTTTTATTTAGTATATTAAAAGTGTATTTTGGTACAATTATGTTTAAGTGTGTTTAAAGTTCTAATTTCGAAATTGGTACAAGTATACTTTTAGTATACTTCAGATATACTTATAGGTAGTACACTTAATAGTTAGTATACTTACAGTGTACTTTCACAAATTTAAGTATGTTTATTTTCACCTAGGGAGAGGGGGCGCTATTTTCCCACTGCACTGATACATAAAGCAAGTGGGATTCTACAACCTAAACACTGTTACATTAGTTATGTCCAGAAAGTTCTGGTTCTGGTTCTGAGGTCGTCTTCAGGTGGGACCGGTTACCTGGAACTGTACCTCCATAACCTCACCAGCAGAGGGCGCTGTGCCCTTCACAGACTTCAGATAAATCTTTCTTCTGCTTCTCCATCAATATCGTCTCAAGCTGGTTCGGTTCGGTTCGGACCGGGAGGCAGGAGGATCAGTTGGTACCGAAGTAAAACCCGAAGCAGAACCGGGCAGCAATGGCACTTCAACCTGGAGTAAAACCAAGATAATAGCAGGTGTGAGCAGGGCTTTAAAAATGAGCCGAGTAACAATGATTTATTACAAACAAGCCACTAAACACGCAGCGGCGATGTTTCATGGTAGAGTCAATAAAAGGTTTGTGGAAAAGAAGCTGCAAACAGAGTCTTAGCTCAGTGCGAAACTTCTAACAGAACCTCGGTTCCGTTCTGCGAAAACCCAACCACGTTCGGGTGTCTGCATCTGCTCGGAACCAGAAACCAGAACATCGACCTGTAACCCACTGTGGTTCATCTCATTTGGACCAGAACCAGTGATCCATACCCGGAGAATCCACCTCTACTCTGGACCTGGTTCCGACCAGAACCTAAATCATCGACAGCTGCTCCTCGAGAAGCTTTTATTATGAAAACCTCCCAGGAAGTTGGGTCTGCAGCCCTCGGAACTGTTCGGCCAAGTTCGGCTCCGCTCGGTTTATTTTCATCTCCGCCTCCAGCTGAGCGGAGCGACAAGAAGTTCGGACACCGAGGAGCCCAGAGCTGCCGCGGAGCCGAACCGAACCAGGAACTGGACCTGGACCACAGTGACACCACGGCGGAACCGGGACCAGCGCGGTGAGCGGACCGGGACCGGAACGGAATCGAAGACGGCGTCATTCCTCTCCAGAAGTCAGGGAGGTTCGGGTCGGACAGGCGGCGGTTCGGGGCAGCAGAACCGTGTCAAAGTGGACCGCCGGGGGCTGCAGACAGAACCATGTACCAAGTCCAGGTGAGCGAGCCCAACAGAACTCTAGCAGAACCCAGATAGCTTAGGGATGGTTCTGTTCGGAACCCAGCCAGGAAAGTTCCCCCGGTTCCGAAACTCAAGGTTTCTACTGGGTTCTAGAGAACCGGGTCACGGAGAAGAACCCGAATTTATTTGCTTCTTGGTTCCTTAAACGACGTAAATGTGGTTCTGACCCGGTTCTGAAGTAACTGAGTTTGTTCTGATCGGAACCAGAACCAGCAGAACTTTCAGTTCCTGAATCTGTTCAGGTTCTGGTTCCAGTGGACCAAGTTGGGTTGGACCTCTAACCACTGAGACCAGAAATATGAACCAGGCAGAACCAAACAGAACCAGAACCAGAACCAAACAGAACCAGAACCAAGCAGAACCAGATAGGACCAGATCCAGATAGCAGCGTCCGCCTCCATGCGGTTCCGTCTCCGTGGTTCTAGAGGAATTAGAATCCTCCAGTCCTGTTTGTCAGGAATCTGATCAGAACTTTCCTTCAGTTCTTCATGTTTGGGTTTAGTGGAACCGGACCGGACTGGACCTGAAGAACTCCGACCGGGAAACAACAATATTCCCAAACATTCCATAAAATTTCCTCATGACTCCTAACGTCAGACTGCAATGTTCAGGAACGCTGCAGGAACATTCAGGAATACTGTGAGAATGTTTGGGAATGTTCAGGAACGCTGCTGGAATGTCACTGCAGCACTCCGGAACGTTTCACCAGCTGCTCCGTTCAGGGAATGCTGCTTCTGTTCCCTGAACGTTCTAGTCCAACTTCCTGCTGATTTCTGGTTTCCTCCTGCAGTCTACCATCTCTTCCACACGGGTCCTGGTCCTTGTTCTGGTTCTGGTTCCCTCAGGGAATGATTCAAGAACTCCATCAGATCCTATCAGATCTGTTTCTGTCTGACCAATCCGGTTCTGATTTGACTGATCAGGAGTTCGGGTCGAGTCTTTCCACTGAGGACGACCAATCAGAGCGCAGATGTCTGTGATGGGAAGATGGAACCAGACAGGAAGGAGACAAACAGGAAGAGGAAGAGCTTTCCAGCCCGACTGCAGCCGGCAGACACAGGATCTGGATCAGTATGGAGTAATTTTCTTGCCATAATCCAAGAGCACACATTTTCATTTTGAAACCAGGACTTCATGTCTGTCTTCTCCAAAAACTTCTCCTCCTGCTCACACTTAGTCTCTGCTCGCTGTTGGAAACGCCTTTTGGCTCAGTCGCCTGGCAACTTCTTAGCCAATAGAATGAAAGTGTTGTACTGGGTGTGTTTGTTTCCTTCTAGCGGGTGAGCCTATTATCGATTATAGCAGTGTTTCTCAACGGGGGCGTTCAGTGGACGGCAGGGGGCGCTGGCGGAAATTTTTACAACAGGGGGCGCTGCGATGCCTTTGGGGGGCGTTTGGTCGAAGGTAAACCTTACATCTTAAATGCACAACAGTGCCAGTTTAGACTTTGATCTACTTGCTAAAAACTGTATTGTGTAACATTAAAACATGCCACAAAATGAACAGCATGTTCTCCGCTGCGCCAAGAACTGATGGTAGCTTCACCGCATCAGTTCAGCGTTACACCGGCTGATCACGTTGCTGTCAGATTCACTTGTTAGATCATTTTATAGAGTTAAAGTCGGTGCTGTAAGTGATCCGGTATGAAACGGTACCACAGCACTTTTGAATATTAATAATGAGAATACTGGGATTTTTCCCTTGTTTTAAAAGGTTTACGTCAGTCTGCTTTTCTCCTTTCTTCATCGATACGCTCCCTACCGCCCCGCACCGGAAACAAACAACACATAAAAAAAACAACGCGCACGTTTCGCAAAACTCTGAAATAGGAGAAGCGGGATGTAGAACGGAGCAACGAACTAGATGTGAATCAGGATCGAGAATCCTTTGGTGTATAGTGAAAAATCAATATCAGTGGCAAACACATGACGATTAGGCGGCGCAGCAGGTGATGAGTGACGATTACTGATGGTCAATAAATGATAAAATAAATCTAACAACAGGAAAGAAACTATAGCAATAAACCAAGAGAGGACAATAGGGACAGAGGAAACTAGGGCTGTTGTAAACGAATATTTTAGTAATCGAGTAATCTATCGATTATTCTTACGATTAAT
>NW_006800657.1:18225-23028 GCF_000485575.1 Poecilia formosa | reverse complement strand
CATGGGTTTGTTGAGACCACATCTAATACTGAGAATAAATATCTTACAGACCATAACAGTGAAGAACTGATCACTTATTTATGTCTTTCATTTTATTGGCTGAGAGGTTGCCAGGCGACTGTGCCAAAAGGCAGTTCCATGTTTCGTAAGCGAGCAGAGAGTCTGAGCAGAGACTAAGTGTGAGCGCGAGGAGAAGTTTTGAGTAAAAGCGTTACAAGTTTTGAGAAGAAAGATATGAAGTCCTTCTTTCAAAATGAAAATGTGTGCTCTGGAATTATGGCAGGAAAATTCCACCATAGATCTGGATCATGATCAGGTGTGACTGAACCTGGACATCAGAAAGTTGAGCCTGTCAGTCAGAACTCAGGGCAGTAGTCTGCAGCCTGACATGAAGAGTGATGCTGACTGTCCTTCCACTGAATGTGGGTGGAGCTAAAGGTGATGTTCCTGACCCCAGCTTCCTGTAGGTTTTAATGACGACCTCTGACCTCCTGAGTGAGGTGGATGTGATGACCTCTGACCTTGCAGCAGAAGGAGGAACCCTGAGACTCTGGTTCCTCTGCAGCAGATGGTGTGTCCTCTGCAGGCTCCTGTAGTTACAGTCAGGGTGACCGGGGCAATGTGTGTGTGTGTGTGTGTGTGTGTGTGTAGGTGTGTGTGTGTGTGTGTGTGTTGGTCTAAAAATAAACGGGCGTTCTGCTGAACAAACATTCCTTCACCAAACAGAGAATCTGCAACAGAACCTGAAGAACCGATCAGTTCTGCTGATCAGCTCATCGTATCCATAACCGATCAATGGATCCAGATGATCAGAAGTCTCAATCCCGGGCCTGAGTCCAGAACCAGAGGGAGTCGGAGGTCTGATCAGCAGAACCGGGTCTGAAACGACAGAGGAGCATCTGATCCCCAGAGGACCTAAAGTTAATATGCTGCCGCAGCAGATACACACACACACACACACACACACACACACACACACCGACTTCACAGGCGGCCAGCTGACCCTGAAACACAAGAGTGAGGAAACATTAAACACTCTTCATCACTTTGCAGAGTTCTAGCTGCTCCTCTTCATCAGCTGCTCTGTCTGAGAAGCTCTTCCTCCTCCTCTTCCTCTAACCCTTATTGATGAAGGCTTCCTTCTGTCATTCCCAAATACTTTTATCAGCTGAAGGATGATGTCATGACTTCCTGTTAAAGTCCGGTCTGACCAGAACCCGAACCAGAACCAGGACCAAGGCTGCGTTCTCCTGCAGGCCTTAATGCTCAGTTCTGATTTCTTTCTTTTTTTTTTAATAATGGTTGTGATCTGCTGTCCCTGCTGCGCTGCAGAGGGTGCCGTGACGTCGCCTACTGAGCATGCTCAGTAGGCGTAAACATGGAGTTTACCGAGGGTCAGAGTGCCACCTGGTGGCTCAGACTCGGGTCGCCTTGGCAACAAGCGCCACCTGGTGGCTCAGACTCGGGTCNGCCACCTGGTGGCTCAGACTCGGGTCGCCTTGGCAACAAGCGCCACCTGGTGGCTCAGACTCGGGTCACATGGATTCAGGAGGCCTGTGTCTAGTCAAATCAGATTCAGGCTGCAGTGAGTCCTGGAGATGCTCTGAAGGTCAGAGGTGGAGCTGAGCGCTCTGATTGGCTGACGGAGCCGTCTGTTTGCCTGTTGCAGGAGAGCCGCCCCCTGCTGAGCCCTTCCATCGATGACTTCCTGGCAGAGAGCCGCAGCGAGGCCGCCTCTGGACGACCCCCGACCTCCAACCCCGCAGGTACACTCAGCAGGAACCGCTTTGCTAATGACCTCTGACCTGCTGCAGGTCAGGCCGGATCATGTTTCCCTGAACTGGACCAGAGCAGCTCTGACCTGGTTCTATTCTGACCCAGTTCTGACCCGATGCCCTGTCTGTCTTGCTGCAGTACTGTCCACGACTCTGGACCTGGTGGACCTGAGCGACCCAGCAGAGACCCGGCACCACCGGGTCACCAAGAGTCCAGTGAGGCCAGCCGGGTCCAGGAGCCCCCGGCACAAAACCAGAACCAGAACCGAGGAGACAGAGCTGGTCCCGGTCCAGCTGGAGCACCGGCCTGCCGGGCCCGGAACCCCCAACAGGACGTCTCTGGACTCGGGTAAGACGGGCCGGTACCGGGTCCAAATCAGTTATGGTTCAGCTGCCAGGAGCAGACGGGTTCCCTCTGAGGTCCATCAGAACCCAGGAGTTCTGGTTCGGATGGACCTCGTTGATTCTGCAGAGAACATCATGGAGGTTCTGGAGTCATTAAAATGTCAGAGGTCTGGTTCTGGAACCGGACCCGGCCGGACTCAGCTGGAGGTTCTAGTTCATCCTGAGGCTCAGCTGCTTCATTTAGTTAAAAGCTTTGAAGTCAGCCAGTCGTCATGACGACACCTTAATCTGAGCTTTTACTTTAATGAGAACTTCCTGTTTTAGCTCACGGATCACGCTGAGGTCAGAGGTCAGGATCTGCTCTCTCTGCTTGTCTTCCCAGTCAGCCTGTCCTCTCCTCTGGACAAGTGGGACGAGATGGACCTGGAGGACGGGGGACGGCGCAGACGCTGCCAGGCCAGATGCACCTCCCACCACTCCTCCAGCGAGTTGCTATGGTAACCGACACGCCTCAAGCCAGACCCATGAAGCGGCAGCAGACCGTTCCATCTGGTTCTTCTCTGGGTTCTGGTTCGACCCGGTTCTCTTGCAGCTCAGACTCAGATCTTCCGCTCTGCTGATTATCCTCAGATTTATTTACAGAACGCTGGTTAATTCCAGCAGCAGCCTGTAGGGGCAGCAGAGCTGACCTGTAGTTCCTGCAGCAGCCTGTGGGGGTCAGTAACTATGGAGAGCACCAACACAGCAGCTTTTCATCAATGGACCTGCAAAGTGGTTCCAGAGAAGAAGCCGTCAGAGTAATTTCAGCTGACATGCTTGCTGTCAGCTCCATGCTGTTCCTTTGTGTTTCTGATGTTTTCTAGCATCAACAGTGTTGCTAATGCAACACGGCATTAGGGTTAACCCTAACCCTAACATGATGGAAAAGGTTTTTTGTGTTGCTAATGGTAACATGACGGTAAACTTTATGTCACTAATGTTAACATGATATAAACGTTCTGTGTCGCTAATGCTAACATGATATAAACGTTGTCGCTAAAGCTAACATGATATAAATGATGTGTTGCTAAAGCTAACATGACATAAACGTTCTGTGTCACTAATGCTAACATGATATAAACCTTGTGTTGCTAATGCTAACATGATATAAACATCGTGTTGCTAAAGCTAACATGACATAAACTTTCTGTGTCGCTAATGCTAACATGACNGTGTTGCTAAAGCTAACATGACATAAACTTTCTGTGTCGCTAATGCTAACATGACGTAAACTGTCTGTGTCGCTAATGCTAACATGACATAAACGTTGTGTTGCTAATGCTAACATGACGTAAACTTTGTTTCGCTAATGCTAACATGACATAAACTTTCTGTTTCGCTAATGCTAACATGACGTAAACTTTGTGTTGCTGATGCTAACATGACATAAACGTTGTGTTGCTAAAGCTAACATGACGTAAACTTTCTGTGTCGCTAATGCTAGCATGATATAAACATTGTGTTGCCTAAGCTAACATGATGTAAATGTTTTGCTTGATCTTCCTTTGTTCTTTCCTCCAGCCATGTGTTAAAAATAAGAATTTGATTTTAAACACTCACCTGGTGAATTGAAGGTTTATTGAAGGTTGTCTGTTTGTCTCCAGGTCTGCAGAGTTTAGGAGAGATCCTCTGATGAAGAGCAGCTTGGACGATCTGGACTTCATATCTCTGAACCAGGTCAGTGCCACTAGATTCTGCTGAGGAACCGGGCCTGACTCGGTACCGGATTCTATCTTGGTACCAGGTGAGCAGTTGTGGGTTCCGTGGTTGGATGTCATTATCCAACCATCAGTCTGTTCAGCATCCATCCAGTGACATCACCCCATCACTAGGCTGAAGGGACGTCCTTTTCCCATGGTAACCCGGTGGGTGTCCCTGCTATTCTCCTCAGAGACCTGAGACCAGCAGATTGTGTGTAGTTCAGGGAGCGAGGGATAAAACTGGCTTCTGTTTACTTTGACTGGACCGCTGCTGGACGACTTCTGTCTCCATCTCTGCAGGACAGCAGCGTGTCCAGACTCCGCAGACGGACTCGCTCTCTGTTGGCCAGGAACGAGTCCCTGGAGGATGAGTTTGTCCGTGCAAAGGCGGCTGTCGAGGTAAGACTCACCTGCTGTGTCAGCCGACCCGTCTGTCCCCGAACCACCCGTCCGTCCCTTACCCGTGACAGAAAGTGTCCCTCCAGCAACTTCCTGTCAGCAGATGGACAGTTGAGCTCAGATCAGAACCAGAACCTGTTGGTAATCGCTAGTGATGGGTATTTGAGGCGTCATGAAGCGTTTCGACCCATAGCAAAACTGTACTGATACTGTGTCGATACTGTGTTACTGAATACTGACACCTGCTGGACATTAAAAATCCCTACAGGCAACGTAGTGATTTGATGACCTAATCCAGTGGTTTCCAAACTATTTCTGTCTGGTTGAACGATATGTGTGAGCGAAGGGGTGGTGGATTCTCAGAGACTCCCTGTTCTACTCAGCCCGGCTCCAGACCTACAGGGGGGGAACCAACTTTTTGGGGGACAAAATGAATCGTAGCTGAACATAAACAACACCAGTAGCCTGCAGGCTACTTGTTAGCAAGCTTAAGGTTCTGTATTGATATTAGCTAGTCATCTTTTAGCTAACATTAGCTAGTCATC
>NW_006800657.1:9485-16974 GCF_000485575.1 Poecilia formosa | reverse complement strand
ACCAGAACCACAGCACCACCTGGAGGCTGATATCTGGACCTAATCTCCAGGTTCTGGTCCAGTAAAGTCCATTATTCTGATGAGGTTCTGAGACCTCTGCCTGGTTCTGTTTCTGGTGCGGTTCTGGTGAGGAGGAGAGGAAGTGATGTCAGATTTCCTGGTGCTCCCACTGGCTCGCCTCAGTGGACCAAACAGCATCGCTGCTCTGACTGGAAGCTCCTGATTGGTCTGCTGGAGCTTTGCTGGAACCAGAACTTCCTGCTGATGCAGAAGGATTTCCTGGTGGAACAGAACCTGATCTGGGCCTGACTAAGTCCTGACTGTCCCAGTGTATCTGGTCAGGCATCAGCAGACTTTGAACCCAGTGAACCAGATCGATGAAGCCTGAAAGAGGGAGGTGTTGGGTTCAGACTGGATCGGGTTCTGACCGGATTGACCAGAACCTTCCTGTTCTCAGATTCCCGCTGACTGAAATTGGAGAAGATCAGATCTCCATCTGCCGAGTCGGCGGTTCAGTTGGTTCTGATCCGAGAAGGTTGGTCAGAGGTCTGAGCTGAGATCTGAGGGGTTTCCCACCCCGGTCCTCAGGGCCAGCTCTTCCAGTGATGACATCATTTCCTCAGTCTCCAGGAGCTGCAGGGAAACGTCTCAACATGGAGGACAGGAGCCCCTGAGGACCGGAGTGGGAGACCCCTGATGTAGAACCAGGCTGCTGCAGGGACCAGTGTGACCACAGGGTGGCGTAGTTCAGCCGCTTGGTGGAACCAGCTCACTGCAATGGTCTGTTTCCGGGTTCTGGTCTGGTTCCGATCGGGTTCTGGTTGATGTTCTGATCTGGTTCTGGTTGATGTTCTGGTCGGGTTCCGATCGGGTTCAGGTCTGGTTCCGATCGGGTTCTGGTTGATGTTCTGATCTGGTTCTGGTTGATGTTCTGATCTGGTTATGGACAGGTTCTGATCGGGTTCCGATTTGGTTCTGGTCAGTGTTCTGGTCGGGTTCCGATCGGGTTCAGGTCTGGTTCTGGCTGGTGTCCTGATTGAGTTCTGGTCTGGTTCTGGTTGGTGTTCTGATCAGGTTCTGGTCGGGTTCTGTTGCAGTCGGACACAGAGTTCTGGGACAAGATGCAGGCGGAGTGGGAGGAGCTTGCTCGCAGGAACTGGCTGGAGGAGGCGGCGAGCCAGCAGAAGCCGGCCCCGCCCCCCGTCTCACCTGTGGAGAAGGTAACGCCCTGATGATGTCACCTTGTTTTCTCCTGCAGCTTCCCAGCATGCATCACTGCCATGATCTGGAGTTAATCTACAGCTTTAGTCCAGCAGCTTCCATCCAGACGGCCAGCGGCCCTAATCCTCTAATCCTGTCATGGCTCAGGGTTACGTCACCATGGCAACCGAGGTGACGTGGTCTAATCAGACTTCCACTAACATCCTGCAGATGTTTCACAATAAAAGCTCACCTGCAGAAAGGCTTTTATTTTGCAACATCAGGAGGATGGAGGCTAGTTTTGATGGGGTCATACAGGAAGTACCACCACAGGGCGGTACTTCCTGCTGACCTCTATGGTTCTGCAGGGCGGTACTTCCTGTTGACCTCTATGGTTCTGCAGGGCGGTACTTCCTGTTGACCTCTATGGTTCTGCAGGGCGGTACTTCCTGTTGACCTCTGTGGTTCTGCAGGGCGGTACTTCCTGTTGACCTCTGTGGTTCTGCAGGGCGGTACTTCCTGTTGACCTCTGGTTCTGCAGGGTTACTACTTCAGCGCCACCAACCCGTACCTTGACTGGCCCAACGCCTTCGCTGAGGGTCAGGAGAAAGCTGGAGAGGGAGACCTGAACGCTGCCGTCCTGCTGCTGGAGGCCGCCATCTTGCAGGACCCCAGTGACGCCGAGGTGACCCGTTGGTTGGGTTCTGTCGCCTTCCAGTCTCTGACCATTGACCAGTGACCGTTTCCTGTTGCAGGCGTGGCAGATGCTGGGAACGACTCAGGCTGAGAACGAGAACGAACAAGCCGCCATCGCCTCGCTGCAGAGGTCAGACCAGCTTCCTGTCTGATCTGTTCAGCTCTGATGAAGGTCACTAACTGCTCACCTGCTGCAGGTGTCTGGAGCTCCGCCCCAACAACCTGCCGGCTCTCATGGCGCTCGCCGCCAGCCTCACCAACAGCAGCCAGCTGCCGGAGGCCTGCGACGCTCTGCGCCACTGGATCGGCCACAACCACAAATACCGACACCTGGTCCAGAGCAGGAGTCCGCTACAGGGTTCCCCAGCCACACCACGCAGGGGCCCCAGCTGCTCCATACCTGCAAGGTAACGAAACACCTGAGCTGGACGTCAGCGTGACGGCCCGGAGGAGTCCGGTTGGCCGGGGTCATCGGTACCAAAAGCGACTCCGAATGTCCAAGGAGGAATCTGGAGATGCAATCAGCAGGTGGCGCTACGTAAATAAAGCCAATGTTTTTCTTTCAGCTCGGCGCTGCAGGAAGTTCTGCTGCTCTTCCAGGAAGCGGCGCAGCTGAACGTGGATAACGTGGATCCGGACCTGCAGACCGGACTCGGAGTTCTGTACAACCTGAGCTCAGAGTTTGACCGGGCGGTGGAGGCGTTCAGCGCTGCGCTGTCCGTCAGACCGCAGGTAGCACCGCTGCTGGTTCTGGTTCTGGTGGGGCTCCAGCAGGCTGGTGATGTCATGATGACCTCACTTCCTGTGTCCGTCTCAGGACTACTTGCTGTGGAACCGGCTGGGAGCGACGCTGGCTAACGGCAGCCGCAGCGCCGAGGCGGTGGAGGCGTACAGCCGCGCGCTGGAGCTGCGGCCCGGCTTCATCCGCTCCCGATACAACCTGGGCATCAGCTGCATCAACCTGGGCACGCTCAGGTACCGCCGCCCCGGCAACCCGCTTGCTGGGACAAAGGCTTGTTTATGACTCGGTTCTGGTTCTGGTTCTGCAGGGAGGCTGTCAGTAACTTCGTCACGGCTCTGAAGCAGCAGAGGTGCAGCCAGGGCTGCAGCCAGCTGCAGATGTCCACCAACATCTGGGCCGCCCTGCGGATCACCGTCTCCATGATGGACGACCCCGGGCTGGACCGGGCCGCCAGCCTGGGGGACCTGGACCTGCTGATCAGAACCCTGGAGGGCGGAGACCTGTGACCGGGTCAGAGGTCACAGGAGAACGCTGCTGCACCTGAAGCACAACCCTTTAACCTGGAGGACCTTCTGCTGGAGCTCCGCCCCCTGACCTCTGACCTCTCAGCAGAGCTATTTTCTCTCCTTCTGTATCTAAATGTCAGAAGAAGTCCTGCGCCTTCAGCCTGACCTCTGACCCCGTCAGCAGCTGCAGCTCCAAGCTGAGCGGATTGTAGCGCAGACGTGGGATCAGAACGAAGAAGAGTTTGTATTAATAGCAGTGGTGTTTAGTACGGAGGCCTGTGGGGGACATGGGGACGTTTTCTTTTGCGTCTTACTCTCTGCTCTAATCTGAGGCTTTCAGGAGGTTTTTCCATGTTTCTTAATTTCTCCATGTGAAATATCTGAAGTTTTATATCTTTTTCTTTAGGGTAGAAATGAATCACAAACCTGTGATATAAACAGAAACTTCCTACAAGAAGAAAAATAATAAAAATACATCCAAACTATCTGGACTATTTCTGAGTCGATAATAAATCATCTGACAGTTTAGTCTGTTGTTGGTCTGAACGGTTAAAGTTTCCATCCCAACCTGCTCAATCAGACATAAACATGAACTGAATGAATCCATTTTCAGAGTTAAGAATAAACACGTTTTCAGCGAGGCTCTTTATTTGACCATATTAAATTACTGACTGAAAACAAAATAGACCAGGAAATACTGCAGTAATGTTTCTGAGGGGGAAACTTTTCCCCATGACCCCCAGAGGCCTCCGTAGTTTAATCAATATTTATTAATGTTTGAATATTAACGTCTGTCTGAGCTGCAGAGCGAGTCAGGAGGTTGTACTGAGTCACCAAAATAAAAGCTCAGGTGACAACAAAAGGGGCGGGGCCTAATCTGCAGGTAAATACATAAATAATACTCAGTGAAACTATTAAGTTATATTATCCGCATCAGTATTTCTCCTCAGGGAGTCGGAGGATCTGATCTGAGGTGCTCTGTGTTTTACCTTCCTATATTCATATCTAAAGACTATTTTAATCAGTGACAAGGCTTTTTAATAAACTCATAGCTGAACCCAGAGGTCAGAGGTCAGCCATCTCTCCATACAGACACAGATATTTGGCCCCCGAAACTAAACTAGGAAACCAGTTTGGTTCCTGTTGCCAAGTTTCCAAAATTTACTTTAGCAAAGTTTTATTTCTTATTCCTTTAAATGTAATTTTCATTTTCTCCTAATGAGGGCGCTGTATTTGAGTCTGTCATTTGTTTTTATGGTTTTTAAAATGCTAGTGTTGAGCACTGTTGCACTTCTAATCCTGTTTTATTCGTTTTTATTGTGTTTGAGACACTTCACACAAAAAACCTATTAATCTGTATTAAAGACAATAATCAGTTCAGTGTTTATTATTCCCATTCATTTTACTTCCATCATCATCTGGACTCAAAGATCGGTTCATTTCCACCAACCAATCAGAGCCGAGATGAGACCTGCTGAACGCAGTCGCCATGGAGACGCCAGCAGGTGACGCCAACATTATCAGACCCCCATCACAGTCCCTACATGACAGCATCACCCCTAGCAACGGGGTCACAACACATAGCAACGGGGGTCACCGACACATAGCAACGGGGTCACCGACACATAGCAATGGGGGTCACGACACCTAGCAACGGGGGTCACCACACCTAGCAACGGGGGTCACCACACCTAGCAACGGGGTCACCGACACATAGCAAGGGGGTCACCACCCCTAGCAATGGGGGTCACGACACCTAGCAACGGGGGTCACCACCCCTAGCAACGGGGGTCACCACACCTAGCAACGGGGTCACCGACACATAGCAACGGGGTCACCACCCCTAGCAACGGGGGTCACGACACATAGCAACGGGGCCACCGACGCATAGCAACGGGGTCACCGATGCATAGCAACGGGATCACCGACACATAGCAACGGGGGTCACGACACATAGCAACGGGGTCACTGACACCTCCAGCCTCCGATTGGCTCTCAGCAGCGAGACCTGGTCTTCTACATCCAATTAATTGACCGACCGACTCATCCATCCATCCATCCATCCATCCATGGCGGTTCCATCAGGTTCTGTTAGAACGTCTCTCAGCCAGTAATATTCATAGTTTCCATGAATCCAGATTTCTGTATTAAATGTTTTTATTAGCTGAAGCAGAAAATCGTTTTCATTAACAGAACAAAGGCTTTTAAACATTTCAGTTGGTACTGGCTAATGCAGCTTGGTTCTGGACCGGGTCGGGGAGAACATGCAGACCACCGGATTCACACCCAGAACCTCATTGCAGCGAGGCATCAGGTCTCTGATGAACCTGACTGCAAGCTGCAGAGGTCAGAGGTCACAAGAACATCTGGTGGAGGCGGAGCTTCACCTCAAACAGCTGGAAGGTCACGGATCAGAACCAGATGAACCCGATCGAGATCAGAACCAAACCCTGGTACCACCTCAGTCTGCCCACTGCTGGCCAACACCGGGACAGGCAGAACCACCCTCCTCCGGTCCGGTTCTGGTCGGAGCAGGTGGAACCAAACCGCCGCTGCTTCAGTCTGCAGCCTGCAGGTAGCGAGCAGAGAAGGCCTCCAGCTGGGTCTCCAGCTCCGTGGCCCGGTTCCTGGAAGCAGAACCAGAGCAGGTTCTAATCAGGTTTGGTCCAACCAGACCCTTTTGGATCCAAGTCCAGTTATCAGAACTATCAGAATCATTTCTTTGTTGCATTGCCAATTGAGCCACTGGAGTTTCAGGATGACGGACATTTTTCAAGATGGCTGTCGTTTTTGAGCCTTTCAAACCAGTTATTACTGTAAAACGTTTGACATTTTTAGGATGAACTTTGTGTCGCATCATGTTTTCCACTTCCTGTTCATGTGATGTTAAGCTATGATTTGCAGCAGAATCAGAAACGGAGAACGTTGCAGTTAGCGAGTCTCAGACTAGCCGTCAGCTGGAAGGAGATGAAGATGAGAAACAGCAGAGCTAATGGTTAGCGCTAGCTTGATATCATTTTTCATGTGTTTAGCAATTCAGCGTTAGCAGAGCTAACATTCTTGTTTAGTGAGTTAGCGGTTAGCAGCATTAACTTGTTGGTTAGCTGTGCCCAACAATGGCAACAACAGCAGCTGATTTTACTGCAAACATTCTCCATGACAACCATGGCAGCCATTTTGAAAACTGTACACCTGAGAAAGCAAACATAAGATCAACCACATCTGTAAGGTTTCTGTGGTTCAAAACATAGTTTTCACTTCCTGCCCTCTGCGGTCTGCCCTGCTCCTGACCTTTGACCTCTGCTGTCTTTTCTGGATTCTCTCTCATCCTGAACTGTAAATCATGGACCTGGGGCCTCATGTCTAAAAGCTGCGCACAATAAAATGTGTGGCGCCATATTTTATGCACAAGTCGGCATGTATAAAAATTAACTTTGCGTCAGTTTGTGTAAATATACACACACTTTTGACCTGCCGTAAAAATATGCGGCAGCCATGCAAACTTTATGAACATTATCAAACTACAAAGTGACAAAACTCACCTAAATACACAGAGACCTGACGACATTCAGTTATTTAGACCAAGAAGCATCAGACACGATGATTTTAACATTTCATTGTTTAAACGATGAAGCTAAACCGCATTTATCCTCAGACAATAACCTAACACACACACAAAATAAATAAAATAAAAATAAAGGATGTGAAAACCTCGCTCCAATGTAAGTAGTTATTTTCCTCAAAGATGAAACGCATCGGTCTGAATGGTTATGGGCTCATTTCATTCTCACTAAAAAAGAAAGACACCAGGGCAGGTAAAGCGAGCGCCCCTCACCTGAAGGCCTTGGACTTCCTCTGGGTCGCCTCCAGCCTCTGGATCCTGCAGGTGAGCTGCCTGATCCGTCCCTCCAGCTCCGCCTCACTCAGGTCCACTCTCTGGGTCAGGCGGCTAAAGGTGGAGGTCAGCTCCCTCACAGAGAAAAAACATGGCCGCCATCAGAACCGCCAGCAGAACTGCCGGCGGGTTCCGTAGGGGCGGGGCTTACTTGAACACCTGCTGGCTGCAGGTGGAGCTGGTGACGGGGACGACAGCGCGGAGGCGGAAGGCGGCGAACTCTGTGAACTGCTGCTTCAGAGCGCGCTCCTGGCTGGAGGCCGTCCAGGTGAGTCTCTCATACAGGTAGAGCAAACCGTAGAGGGAGACGGACAGGGCAACGACCCGCCAGCCCACCGAGCGCCACACCTGGACACACACCGCAGCTAGGACACACACACACCTGGACACACACCGCAGCTAGGACACACACACACCTGGACACACACCGCAGCTAGGACACACACACAC
>NW_006800657.1:0-8687 GCF_000485575.1 Poecilia formosa | reverse complement strand
GAGGTCGTCAGCAGAACCTGATGCACTGAGGAGGAGATTCAGCTGCTGGATCCAGGTGTGTTGGACCAGGGAGTCTAAGAGCTGCAGGACTCGGACCTCCAGGACCAGGATCGCCCAGCCCTGCTGTAGCTCCCAGCTTTTGCTCCTCTGTGCTGCCTGGATTTTTGTGTTTTTCATCATTAAACCACCATCACCTTCAACTACCTGGTTCCTACTGCGTTTATCCTCACCACTTCATGACACTAGTACTATTTATCGCCCAATTTCATTATAAACCATGTAACTTATTGCATGATTTCTATAATGATGATGATTATTATTATTAGGACACACCTGGACACACACACTGCAGCTACAGGACATGTCCAGGTGTGTCCAGAGCTGCATTGTCTCTCTGTCTCACCGGCAGAACAAGGAGACGAAGTGGACGGTTCTGGACCTGTCCGGTTTGGACTCACCACGCCCCCGATCAGCAGCACCGCCATGGACGCCCTGGAGGACACCGACACCAGGCTCGTTGCCATGGAAACCACCAGCCGGTCCTTGAGGGATGGTCCGTCCTGCAGACAGAGCGGCGTCTCAGCGGCCCGTCCCGCAGGACGTCCCGTCCACCGGGCGGTGCTCACCTCGGGGACAGTCAGCGCCCGGCGGGCGCCTGCGGTGCCGACGAAGCGGGTCACCAGGGCGGTCCAGCCCAAGGAGAACCGGAAGTCGATGTCCTCCCTGAAGTCGGCGCAGAGGGCGGCCAGGCTGAGGTCAAAGGTCATCTCGAAGGACGAGGACGGAGCACAGAGCTGCTGCTGGACGGACGGTGACACCAGTGGACGCACGCTGTCTAGGGATGGACAGGACACGGTCAGACAGACGGCCTCTCCCGGGTCAGAACCAGAACCAGGACGGCTCAGTACCGGTCATGAGTCTCTGGGCGTCCCGGATGTCCCTGAGGACGTCGCCATGGCAACGATGGGCCAGACCGCCAGAGAGACGCTGCTCCAGGTGCTGCACCAGCTTCTGCAGAACCAGGACAGAACCGGGTCAGTACCGGGTCATGGAGGTTCTGGGTCCGGACGGGTTGGATGGGTTCTGGGTCTGCAGCAGGTCAGTGAGTACCAGGGCTGCCCCCTGCTGGCCCGGTGGGCTCTGCCTTTTCTCACCAGCAGAACCACCAAGGTCCGATTGGTTCTGACAGGTGGCTCCCCTTTAAACCGACTGGACCCGGTCCGGCTCGGCCTAGGAACCCAGAACCTCATCAGATCCTGTGGGCTCCAGAACTCACACTTTTGTAGAGCTCCAGGTTCTCCGGGGTCGGGCTGAAGTCGGCCCGGAACTCCTCCACCAGAACCGGCAGGGAATGGATCTGGTCCAGCAGCGCCGAGGCCACCTGGGGCGCAGACAGGCACTGGTTACCATGGAAACCACACAGAGACGGGTCCAATGGCGGCAGGAACCGGAACCAGAACCCAGGTTCTGCCTGGTCGGGGGAACCTTGGTGCTGACGTCATCCGTCAGGGTTCTGATCCGGTTCTTCACGCTGTCGCTCAGACGGCTCATCTGACCCCGGACGAAGTCCAGCCGGTCCCGCTGCTCCTCCCGCTCCTCCAGACAGCAGATCCTGTCAGAGGTCAGAGGTCAGAGGGGCTCCCACTGAGCGCGCTCAGAGGGTCACCTGACTGATCTCACTTCCTGTCGGCCGATGCGATGTTGATGGCGTCCATGACGGTCTTGACGTCCTCGGTGATCTGCCACGCCCGCACCGTGTGCTGCTCGAACTTGGTCCGGACCGCCGACTGAGAGATGAAGTCCTGTACACACAGAACTGGGTCAGAACCGAGTCAGATCCGGGTCAGGATTAGAACAAATGGATCAGGATGGGGTTCTGGGGTTCTAGATTCTGTGGTTCTAGATTCTGGGGTTCTAGATTCTGTGGTTCTGGACCTCGAAGGTTCTCTCGAACTGCTGGAACTCGGTCAGCCGGTCCTGGAAGCCTTCAGCCAGAGCGCCCCCTGCAGGACGATCAGTGATGGTCAGCTCCCTGCAAGGCTAATGCTAAGTGTTGTTTTTATTTTAAAGTAATTTTATTTTATGGCCCATTTTCAGGAACAAGGCAGTTTACAGTGAAAACAGGAATTAGAAGGAGAAACAACAAAACAGAAAAGAACAAAGTCAGACCCGTTTAAGAAGAAGAAGTTCATGAACCAGTCGGGTTTCCTGGATTCTTGTTCTGATCATGTTGATCTGCGGTGATGAATCGTTTCTCTGGATTCTAAGTTTGTTCTAATTCCTTCTCTCTTCTCTTCCTTCTCACAAGATAATTCTAAATACTCCATAATTCATAAGATAGAAGGAGTTTCTATGGAAAATAATTTAAAAAGTATGATATTGGTCTAAATAGTGAGGAAGCAAAGTATTGGTCTATGGTAATAATAAACTGGACAGACAGACAGACAGACGCGGCAAGAACGACATCAGGGAAAGATGGACAGAGACATTAAAGGCCTGGGACAGGAAATGTGTCTGAATCTGGTTCCAGCCTGCATGTAAACGGTTTCAGAGCAAGTCCTCCGGTCCGGCCTACGATTCCACGGCTGTCATTCAGACGGAGGGAGGAGATGGGAAGCAGCGGCTTGTTGACATCAACTCCAGGAGATTTGAGATGGTCAGCCAGCCGAGGCCACAGGGAGCCAGACTCACCCACCCATCCATCGTCTTACACCTGGTCCCTGGTGGGGTCAGGAGGAACTGCTGCCTCTCCAGGCAACGTTCTGGGCGAGAGGCAGGTCACCTGGACAGGTCACCTGTCCGTCACAGGGCAACACAGAGACAGACAGGAGACACAACCACACACACACACACACACACCTAGGGCCAATTTAGAGAGACCAATTAACCTGACAGTCATGTTTCTGGACAGTGGGTTGAAGCTGGAGTACCAGAGGGAACCCAGGGGTCGGGAATCGAACCCAGAACCTTCTTGTTGAAAGGCAACAGTGCTACCGACTGTGCCACTGTGCAGCCTGAGCCAGACTCAGAATAAACAAATTGTCTGTAGATTTCCATCAGCCCTCGAGTCTCAACCAGTACATCTGTTAATTGCAATCATCCAAATTTAGTGTGGAAAGAATGGCATCCAACTGGCGTCTCTGTCCCACAGAATCAATCTCAGTGTTTGCTAGTCGGCACAATCCGTCACAAATTAGTCGATATTCCAGGTTTCCACCAACTCCTAACAGCAGAAACTCTGTTATCATGAATCCAAATAAATCCAGGATGTATCCCTGCGTGTCCCCGTAGGACAAGTGGGCTCTCCTGTGCCCAGTCGTCTCGTTGAGAAAGTTTAATTAACAGCACAGAGACCAATTAACCAGATCCATAGTTTGAAGCATCAGAGGATGTGCAAAGAGGGGCTCCAAAAAAGCAGCACAAAAACAGAGCGAGCGAAGGTGGGAAGGAGGGAGCAGAGGAAAAAGTGTCTGCCTTCACCGAAAGCCAGAGAGAAAGTCTCAAACAGGCTGCGGCCGCAGGCGGGTTGATGGTTGAGCTATTGACCAATCACACCGCTAAGGCTGCCTAGCGCTGCAAGCAATGATTTGGAAAAGCTTCACCTGTATCTGCAGGTGTCTGAACTGCTCTGCTTGGAAACTCAACCCAAACAGAGGAAAGAACCGAGCAACTAGTGAGAACCAAAGGGCTGGTTGTGTTTACGTTTCACTCACTGGCAACGGGTTTCTGTCTGCATGAAGTTAGTGGTTAGTGGTTTAGCAGGTTAGAGGTTTAGCGGGTTAGTGGTTTAGCAGGTTAGAGGTTTAGCAGGTTAGTGGTTTAGCGGGTTAGTGGTTTAGTGGTTTAACAGGTTAGTGGTTTAGCAGGTTAGTGCTTTAGTGGTTTAGCAGGTTAGTGCTTTAGTGGTTTAGCGGGTTAGTGGTTTAACAGGTTAGTGGTTTAGCGGGTTAGTGGTTTAACAGGTTAGTGGTTTAGCAGGTTAGTGCTTTAGTGGTTTAGCGGGTTAGTGCTTTAGTGGTTTAGCGGGTTAGTGGTTTAGCAGGTTAGAGGTTTAGCGGGTTAGTGGTTTAGCAGGTTAGAGGTTTAGCGGGTTAGTGGTTTAGCGGTTTAACAGGTTAGTGGTTTAGTGGTTTAGCGGGTTAGTGGTTTAACAGGTTAGTGGTTTAGTGGTTTAGCGGGTTAGTGGTTTAACAGGTTAGTGGTTTAGTAGTTTAGCAGGTTAGTGCTTTAGTGGTTTAGCGGGTTAGTGGTTTAGCAGGTTAGCCTGTGGATGTGTTGTGCCTGGAGTCAGTCAGTTTTGTGCTATTTATTCTTCATAAATTCACTTAGTAAGATTTTTAGATTTTCATCCTTCACAACTTTCTGAGGAAACCCTGCATATTTCCAGGTTCTGGTCCTCATCAGGAACTAGAACCCGGTTCATCCGACCCGGTTCCCCTCTGTCCCTCCGTCTCACCTGTCTCCGGCATGCCCTGGTTCCGCTGCGTCCTGCAGATCAGAACCTCCTTGGCAGAGATGAAGAAGATTCTGCCAGCGGCCCGGTCCGGTTCAACGACCTGCAGCTCCTCCGACAGGAAGCTGATGCAGCGGTCCAGGTGCTGCTTCCTCACCTGGGCAGCGAGGGGGGGGGTTAGGAAATGTGAGCAGCGGCGTTGTCATGGTAACGGCTCCTCACCTGGTCGATGAGCTCAGGTTCCGTCACCGAGGCGTCCCAGCGGTTATGGAGGATGAAGACATTCGGCTTGGAGATCCGCTCACTGACCTTATGGAAGAACAACTTCTCCTGGACAGAACCGGACCAGAGCTGGGTCAGCTACTAGATCCAGGGTCAGAACAAAACTGGGTCACGGCAGAACAGGGTCAGAATCAAGTAAGCGACCAGAACCAGATCAGAACAACCGGGCCAGAGGTCCGATCAGAGGTCTCCACCAGGTTCTGTTGATGCAGATGCTGGACAGGCCGAGAGCGCTGATGCTCCAACCCGACCAGAACCAGACCTCTTCCACTGTCTGCAGTTGGATCCTTTCAGTCGAACCGGTTCTTCACCAGAACCAGAACCCATCCAGTTTTGTCTGAGGGATCTTCTTCCAGGTGAAGCTCTGCCTCCGTCTGTTCTGATCTGGTTGGGTTCTTGCCTAATGGACCGGATGTGGCTGAGCAAGACTAGACCTGGGCTCAGAGATATTGGGTCCGGTTGGGACTGGATCAGAACCTGCTTGGATGTCAAAATCACTTCCTGAGGAAGAACCGCCTGCAGATCTGGACCTGTGGTCAGAATTCTGACTGTTTCATGAAAACGGTTCTGGTTCCGGTTCTTTTTATTATTGAATATTTTTTGTGGATACTTCTGATTAGAGAAAACATTTGGACACCCTGGACTAGACCTTGGTCTGGTTCTGAGCTCAGCTTCCTGAACCGGACCTGCCAGAACCAGGAGGAACCAGAACGTCTGGCCCTTTAAGAGACCTGATGATGATGATGATGATGAAGTGGCCTTCCTCACCGTGTTCATCAGCGTGGACTCGGCGTTCCCCACCAGAACGAAGACGTCGGCGTCCAAACAGAACTTATCGATCCAGCTGTCCAACTCCAGGGTGACGTCTGTTCCTGGGCTGCCAGGGGTCAGAGGTCAGAGTCAATCTGAATCTCTCTGGTTCTGACAAAGACTTCAGGAGGACTCCCTCAGAACCCAGACGGCTCGGTGGTTATTTATGGAGGAATTTTCCTGCCATAATCCAAGATCACATATTTTCATTTTGAAAGCAGGACTTCATGTCTGTCTTCTCCAAACTTCTTCTCGTGCTCACACTTAGTCTCTGCTCGCTGTTGAAACACCTTTTGGCTCAGTCACCTGGCAACCTCTCAGCCAATAGAATGAAAGTGTTGTCATTCTATTAGCAATGACAACATTGCCAATAGAATGGTAAACACAACCCCTGCGTTTTTCTTAGGGGTTGCGTTCCGAAATAACCCGCGATAAGCAAAATCCGTGAAGTAGTTACCTTTAGTTTTTACAGTTATTACAGAGCATAGTTAAATACTCTACATTGAAACCGAATAAGAAAACCTGTCTTCAGGTCAGCGGATGTTCATCCATCGGGCCTTAATGTGATCCGTCTCCTCCAAGCTGCCCCAGAGACTCACAGCTGGATCTACGGCAGAGCGACGGATCTGAGCCTCCGGTCGGGTTCTGCTGCCTCTGGCCAGTTTTTTTCCAGCTGGCATTCAAAGTTTCAGTTTTCATCTCCTGAATGGCCAATCTGTATTAAATACCGTAACGTTATTGGCACTCAGGTAGAGAAGAACCGCAGAGACTGTTTAGCCAATCAGGACGCAGAACACAATGCACTGTGAAAAAAACAATCTGCGAAGCAGCGAGACCGCGAAAGGTGAACCGCGTTATAGCGAGGGATCCCTGTACTGGGTGTGTTTGTTTCCTTCTAGACCAGGGGGGCCCAAACTGGGTCCTGGAGGCCCAAACTGGGTCCTGGAGGCCCAAACTGGGTCCGGTCCTGGAGGCCCAAACTGGGTCCTGGAGGCCCAAACTGGGTCCTGGAGGCCCAAACTGGGTCCGGTCCTGGAGGCCCAAACTGGGTCCGGTCCTGGAGGCCCAAACTGGGTCCTGGAGGCATCCTGCATGTTCTATTCTCTCCCTGCTGGTAGAAACAACCTCCTCAGCAGGTCAATGTTCCTCTTTGGCCTCTAATGAGCCGTCATTTGATCCAGGTGCGTAAAACCAGGGAGAGACTAAAACATGCAGGATGCCTCCAGGACCCACTTTGGACACCTGGCTACTATCAATTATAGCAACCTGCGCCACCTACTGGATGTAGGGAGAAACAGCGACGTCAGCTTCGATCGATCGATCGATAGATAGAATCTATGTGTGTGGATGTTTGGTGTACTACTGTCCCAAACATCGCTTTCATAAGCGAGACCAAGTCAGAGCGCGAGGAAAAGTTTTGAGTTTGGAGAAGACGGACATGAAGTCCTGCTTTCAGACTGGAAATGCACGCTCTTGGATTATGGCAGGAAAATTCCCCCGTAGGTCTGCCCCCCAGGGGTTGAGTTGGAACCCTGAGGTTCTCCTGAATCATTTAGAAACGACAGAACCAGAACCTGTTCTGATGGTTCTGATGGCCTCACCTGTCCATCAGAACCAGGTCGTCCCTCAGCAGGGCGCAGCGGTTCTTGGGCCAGAACACTCGGACCAGGCTGCCCGAGTCCAGCGCCGGGTCCATGTGCAGCGCGTGGGCCAGCTGGTTGACCGTCTGCAGGGCACAGGGGGAGAGCAGTCAGAACCGGGTCAGAACTGGGCCCCCCGGTGGTTCTGTTCACCCACAGAGACGGCGCGGCGCTCGGCAGACGCCTCGGTGGTGAGGTAGGGCTCGGCGGCGTCCGTCCCCTCCACACTCAGGAAACAGTTGGTGGTGTGGCCGATGCCGCTGGGCAGAACCCGCTCCCGCAGCATGGCGTTGATCACCGTACTCTTCCCGTTGCTGGTTCTGAAGAAGGACAGCACAAGGAGAACCGGGTCAAAACCAGATCTCCAGTTGCATCATGGTTCAACGGTGCCGTCTGCTTCTGGTCTGGTAAGTTTATCTGGTTTGTCTGCAGCAGCCGGATCAGAACTAACTGGGTCTCAACTGAACACCAACAGTATTTCCTTCCTTCAGCCCAGCTGATTTCAATCGATGGCTGATTAACAGGCAATCGGCTGAATCAGGCAGATTAAAGCAGGGAAACCATGTAGGACAGTGAGGACCAGGGATGGGAAACTGGTTGAGTTAATGAGCGCGGCTGCAGGAAGATCTGAGAAACTCGACCAACCAAAACAGTTTCTGTGATTCTTATTAAAACTCAACAGACAGAAATGTTAGAGCTGCTAAAGCCACATTAGCAGCATTTAATTAAATCTCCCGTTTGTTGCCCAGAGCAGAGGATTTAACTCATCCTGCAGGGCCGGTCCAAGGCTGCATGAGGCCTGGAGCAGAGTCTGACTGAGGGGACCCTCTAGCTGGGATTTAATCTGGGAGAGGAGGAGGAGTTTAAACTGGCAGCATCAGATTGTTGCTATGGTAACAAAACAATCTAACCATGAATATTGTCCTTTGAAGTTTTACAAAGTAAACTTGCCACCTCCAACATGTTGGATCACCAGAAATCCAACATGTTGGCAGAACACTGCCCCCTGCTGGTGGGAGGTAGTTCTGACCCAGGTCTCTCCAGCTGAAGCTTTCCTGACCCGATGCTGACCCGGTTCTGACCTGCCGAAGAAGGCCACCTTCATGGTTCTCCGCAGCAGAACCTCCCTGATGGCGGCCAGCTTGGTGGCGCAGCTCTGCATCTCCAGGTTCTGCTCCTCCACAGCAACCCGACCCAGGTCCTGGTTCTGAACGGCTTCTGGTATCACAGTAGACAAACCAGCGTGAGCGGTTCTGAAGGTCCAAACCAGTGAGGCCTGGATGGTTCCAGGTGAACAGAACCTCCACTGGTTCTGGACTGAGATGAACTCTGAACGTCCAGCAAATACCAGTTGTGTGTATGTGTGTTTCTGTGTGTGTGTGTGTGTGTTTCTGTGTGTGTGTCTGTGTGTGTGTGTGTGTGTGTGTTTCTGTGTGTGTTTCTGTGTGTGTGTGTGTGTGTGTTTCTGTGTGTGTTTCTGTGTGTGTGTGTGTGTGTGTTTC
>NW_006800656.1:149154-156492 GCF_000485575.1 Poecilia formosa | reverse complement strand
GGCATCTCCCTAGAGGACACGCTCCACAGTTTGGGAACCTCTGCTCTAGAAGTAGACTCTGAGGCTTTAAACTTTGCCCAATTTCTAACATCTGCCCGTGGCTTATGTAATGTAATGAAGTTTACTGGAAATTGCCTGAAGAGCTGAAAGAGGCAGCTGATGATATTAATTCAGTATTTGTAAGCATGGCCAACATGGCCTGAATGGCTTTGTTCACTTCCTCCATTACCATTGCAAAGCTACAGGCAGACTACAATTCTAAAACAGCACAGAAAATCAGTGTCATTGTTCACAACCCCTCCTTCTGATTGATCCAGTCGAAATTCTACCGGAGGAATCGAAGTCGGTGGGAGAAAGCCCAGACTGTGAAATAAATGGAATTGTGTAAGAAGGCACTGGCCAGGCCAGCTGTCCAGATGAAAACCATTTGAAATATTTTTGAGTAGGGTCGTTAAAGGAGTAAAACCATCCAGCGTTAGTTGAGCCAGTTTGTCTTGAATATATTCTGATGGGTTGTTGTGAAAACCCAAACAAATTAAATCTTATTACCTAAGATGGAGTAGCTTTCAACAAATAAGCAATTTACCCTTGGGGATCAATAAAGTATATTCTATTCTATTCTAAATCAGAGTATATGACTGTATGTTGCTTCTGAAGTTGAAAAGGTAAAGCTATATTTTTCTTTTATTATTGCCTATGTTGGATATTCTCCTTTCAGAATGTAAATGGCTTGTTCTTGTAGAATGCTTTATCAAGCCCAGAGGACTCCAAAGTGCTTCACATCACAATCATTTAGTCATTCACACACTGATAGTGGCTAATTCCTGGATAGGAACCACAGTTGCTCTGGGTCAGTCTGACAGAGGCAAAGCTGCCATCCAGCTCCATGCAAGTATGCTGCATGGAGCCTAAGGCAGACAGAGTAGGAACTGAACTGGCAACAGGAACAAACACCTAATAACGAGGTCACATAAATTAATTGGTACCAAAACAGAAAGAGCCACACATATAGGTGGAGGTCAAAAAATTTGAATGGCATGAAAAAGTTTATTTAAATCAGTAATTCCATTCAAAAAGTAACATTTGTATATTATAATAATTCATTACCTACAGACTGATATATTTCACATTTATTTATTTTTGTATTGATGATTATTATTGACAACTAATGAAAACTCTAAAGTCAGTATCTCGGAAAATTAGAATATTATGAAAAGGTTCATTCTTGAAGTACCCCTGGTGCTTCACACTAATCAGCTAATTAGTTCAAAACACCTGCAAATGCTTTTAAATCGTCTCTCAGTTTAGTTCTGTAGGCTACACAATCATGAGGATGACTACTGACCTGACAGTTGTCCAAAAGATGACCTTTGACACCTATGACAAGAGGTCAAGACAGAAACATCATTGCTAAAGAGGCTGGCTGTGCACAGAGCTGTGTGTTCAAGTACATTCATAGAGAGGTGAAGGGGAAGAAAGATGTGGTAGAAAAAAGTGGACAAGCAAGTGACCACATCCTGGAGAAGATTGTGAAACAAAACCCATTTAAAAATTTGGGGAAGATTCATAAATAGTGGATTGCAGCTGGAGTCGGTGCTTCAAGAACCACCACACACAGGCAAGATATGGATTTCAGCTGTCGCATTCCTTGTGTCAAGCCACTCTAAAACAAGAGTCGGCATCAGAAGCGTCTCAGCTTGGCTAAAGACAAATAGAACTCTGGACTACTGCTGAGTGGTCTAAAGTTATGTTCTTTGATGAAAGTAAATTTTGCATTTCCTTTGGAAATCAAGGTCCCAGAGTCTGGAGGAAGAGAGGAGAGACACAGAATCCATGTTGCTTGTGTTCCAGTCAACGTTTCCACAGTCGGTGATGGTTTTGGTTGCCATGCCATCTGCTGGTGTTGGTCCACTGTGTTTTTTGAGGACCAAGGTCAATGTAGTCATCTATCAGGAAGTTTTAGGGCACTTCCTGCTGCTGACTAGCTTTATGGAGGTACAGATTTAATTTTCAAACATGACTTGGCACCTGCACACAGTGCTAGAGCACTGGTCCTGTTCTTAATGGTCCAATTAAGAACAGGACCATGGTATCCCTGTTCTTAATTGGCCAGCAAACTCACCTGACCTTAACACCATAGAAAATCTATGGCATTATGTCAGTGGTTCCCAAACCTTTTCTCCTGGGCCCCCCCAGTGGTTTCCAAACATTTTCTGGTCCCCATCCCCCTCCCCATGGATTACAATAGGGAGAGTTGGACTCTGGTTGAACGATGTGTGTGACCGGGGGGGCGGGGGGGTGCAGAGAGATCCGTAGAGAGTCCCTGTTATACTCTTCCATCCACTCAAACCCCCCTCCCTCCCCCCACAAGCACACACAAATTTCATCATTGTTGTGTTTTTTTTTTTTTTCATTCATCCATACCACTTCCTGCGCCCCACCTGCAATGGCACGGCACCCTCCCTAGGGGGTGAGCCCTAGAGTTTGGGAACCTCTGCATTATGTGAAGAGAAAGATGTGATACACTAGACCCAACAATTCAGAAGAGCTGAAGGTCACTATCAGAGCAACCTGTGCTCTCTTAACACCTGAGCAGTGCCACAGACTGGTCGACTCCATGCCATTGCTGTAATTATCTGGGCAAAAGGAGCCCCAACTAAGTACTAAGTACATGCTCATACTTTTCATATTCATACTTTTGAGTTGGCCAACATTTCTAAAAATCCTTTTTTTTGTATTGGTCTTAAGTAATAATCTAATTTTCTGAGAAACTGAATTTGGGGTTTTCATTAATTGAGTTAATCAACATTAAAAGAAAAAACATTTGAAATATATCAGTCTGTGTGTAACAAATGAATATAATATACAAGTTTCACTTTTTGAATGGAATTATTGATTTAAATCAACTTTTTTATGATATAAAATTTTTTTTGACCAGGACCTGTACTATGGAGGAGCTGTCTCAGTGATCATACAAAAAAGAGCAAAATGAAGATTAAAGCCATTTATTGGCTCTTAGAACTGTAGCCTTGCCCCTCATGCAAACACACTGTTCACCTTAATCCAAGCGCAGTCTTGATGAAGTAGAAGTGTGGAGAATTAGAACTGATTCATGTCTATTTAAAACACTCGCATGTCCGTAGCTGTTGCTTACAAAAGGCAGTGGACTCGAGTTTGATTTAATGAGGCAGTGCTGGCTCAGAGTTCCTGCTTCAGCTTTTATTTTTCATGACAGACTCGAGAAATTTTCCAGAAGCCAGCGAGAACAGTTGAGCTTTGTTCTGTTTCCTAGGTTTTCTGTTCACTTCATGGTTACTGCATTGTAACTTACTGGCAAACAATTGACTTGTGGATGTTTTTCTTTTTTCTTTTTTTTTAATTAACTAACATCTTCCTGAGCACAGCGAAACATCATTGGTACTTGGAGGGTTCATCAAGTCAGCATTTCACATTAAGTATGTTCTCTTTTTTGTTCTTTTGTTTCACACTTCCCAGATGATGATGAAGATGGCAAAACTACCACTCAACCTCTGTTGAAAAAAGGCAGGAGACCCCTTTCATTTTGTTGCCTTCAACTTCTTCTCCCTGAGATTTTCTACTGTGTGCTGGCATTCTTCTCCCATTTTTCTGCTTCATCCTCTCTCATCCTGTCACCTCATCATTCACAGTAGATTTAGAAATATTTTCTATTAACATTCTGCCCTGCACTCTGCTGTCTCCATCTTTAGTATCTCTACTTGTTCTGTGCTTCCGCCTGCTAGCTACTTGGCTTGGGGAACAGTCATTTCTCCTGATCAGTCTCAAACTTCTACTGGTTTCCACTCAGTCTCTGATGTCCTGCTACATCACATGGCTTTTATCTCACTTCAGATCCTCATTAGTTATCGTCTCTTGGTGAGATTTCAGTTCCTCCAAAGCATCTGAAGCTTCTTCCTTCCTTAGAGGTGACGGTTCTTTTCCAGGATCCTAATTCTGCTTGAGAAACATCTCAGCTGTCTGTTGGCTCCTCATTGTTAACAGTGTTTCTCCTCTGCTTCAATGTGACTTCATTTTGATTCATTATAGCTTCCCATTAAGGCTAATGTTCTCAAAATAAACAGATGGACATGAAAAGTTTTAAACATCTGAGTTTTTCTGACCCTTAATTGTCACTTTGCTGTTCCTGATTGAATGTGCTGTGTGTGTCTGTCTGCCTTACAGACAAGAAGAGTCCAACCGTTCCTTTAAATGTGTCTGACCAGAGGTTGCTGGAGGCCAGTCAGCAGTTCCAGCAGAAACAGGGGAAGGGCACAGTGGATGTCTGGTGGCTGTTTGATGATGGAGGTGAGACAGGACAGGACAGGACTTCTTGTCCGGTAAAGGAAGTCAGCCAGAGATCAGTGAACTACAGCCACAAACCAAAAGAACCTTGTCCCATTAAAGCAGTTGTGCCCAAAGTCTGTCATCGAGGGCCGGCATCCTGGATGTTTTAGTTTTCTCCCTGGTTAACTCACCTGGATCAATGATGGCTCATTAGAAGACTAAGAAGTGTGAATAAATGTTATTGCATATTTATTATATTAATTATACAGTGTAGATTTACAGGTAAGGTGTATTGAAAATGATAAATCAGAAAAATAGTATGTAAACTTTAAAAGTAAGCAGTACATTTTTTTTATGGGTTTGTGGTGTGTTCTTTGAGAAAAATGCACACATTTGATACATATTAGGTTTTGTTGTTTTCTGGATTATATAAGCTGATCGATTTACTTTCCTTGGATCAGGTCTGACCCTGTTGATCCCATACTTGCTAACCAATAAGAAGAGGTGGAAGGACTGCAAGATCCGCGTTTTCATTGGAGGGAAGATCAACAGGATTGATCATGACCGCAGAGCGTAAGGCCTGACAACTTTTCCTGCCCTTTACTCCAGGTTTTCTGACTGACTTTATAAAAGCAGTTGAGATACAGTGAATTTAACTGAAAGTATGAAGTACTTTTTTCCCCCCAGCAGTTCTTCTCTCAGTGCTTACAAACACACTTTTAAGGTCTTTGAGTTTAACACCTGTCACTGTTAAAAACTGCTTTTTTTCCCATATTGTTTACATAAAAACATCTGGACTTCTACTTCTAGGGTAATTAATAATGACACTGAAGTTTGTTTTTTTTAAGTAATTGTCTTTAACAAATTAATAAAAATGGATGTTATAACCCCAACTGGAGATAAATGGAGATGTTGGGATGAAGCTCTTCCTCTACCTACAGCTCCTGTAGGAGAAGGGGATGTGTTCACATCAGTTACCTGTAAGTTTGAAGAATGGTCGCCATTTATTGCTAATGTTGGCTGTGTAACTTTGATAAGACATCTTCTCAGATCTGGAGAAACTTCTCTACATGCTCGTTGCAACTCTTATATGGTTTTCAGAAAGTTACTTAGGCTGCAAATGTTTCATGCTACTAAAAGGAGCTGCTTGGCGTAAAAACCCTCTTTCTTGTTAGCTTGAGAGGAAGAAAATAAATCACCTAATGTCAAAACCTTTGGAAAGTACTCTCCATTGTTAAAAATAGCACTTTTGCCTATAATCAAGAAGGTGAACCATCAAAGCTTCTGTGTTTGAAAGAGCGCAACACATCCTGGGAACATCCTGTCTCTGCTGGGGTCGGCCTTCTTCTGGGCTTCATTACAGCTGTTACTGTTTCACTTTAAAATCATATTTCCTTATTCATGTTACAAATCAGACATCACTGATTTGTAACTGGCAGTGACTGGCAGAGTGCTCTAATATGTCTAGTTTAATCATTAAGAGTTTAACACAAATCTGAGTACAAGATGCAGATATTTTTATTGCAAGGCTGCTAACTTCCATAATCCCATACTTAATGGTGTCTGAAACCTTAGAGGGGAAAGAAAAAAAAACACCACAGGAAAGGTAGGAAGTTGGATGTTTGTTAGGCAAATGTTCCAGAGAATATACAGGTTTTGAGTAAATACTTGGAGACAGACAGGGCTACAGAAGCAGTACCTGCAGACTCTAATGCTTAACACAATATTCCTGTTTCTGCTGAAATTAGGTATTTTGGATAATTTTAAGTTTTCCATCTTGGTCCCATCCTGTGATTATAAAAAGTCTGTATTAGTCATCTTGCAGGGCTGTGTGTGTATTAATATAACCATGCACTCTGTTTTCATTCTGTAAACAAGCAGCTGGATTTCCAAGGAAACTTATTTAAGAACAAGACCGAGGAATGCTAATCTCTATGGTAGAAGCCGACAGCACAAGTTGTAAACCTGTAAGAACAGATTTCCACTTTGCTCCCACCAGGAATTTATAATATAAAGATAAGTGTTAGATTCCAGTTAGATTAAACTGTCCATTGATTAGATTTGCTAAACTTTGGTGCAATTATGGTTTTTTAATATATGGATGACCCTTACTGCGGTGTTTTCTGGTACACACTCTCACTTACATAGTCTGTCATGGTTCTTCAAGCTGCCTCCCACTTCCTTTTGTTGGATAAAATTAACTTGGTGCTACAGTAGCAGCAGAGCCTTTCATCTGTACAATACTGGGTGCACTTTGTTCTCACTTTGAAACAAAGAGGATTTCAAACAGGTTATTTGAACACTTCACTGTTTCTCCTCCATTCACTGCATGGTTTCATACCAGTACATCAAGCAGCACTCAGCTCAGTTTGGGTGTGTTTAACTGCTTCATTTGCTTCTTAATCAGTCTTCTTTACTGGACTCTAAGTGTTTCCGTAGTTTGCTTCCAGAAGCGACTGGTAAAAAAAATTCTTGGTGAGGCTGATGTGCCAATAGATTTTCTTTCCTATTCCAGTAAAAGGATTCAAATGAATGGTAAGAAAATGACTACAATTATATTTTTTTAAATTAACTTAAATAAAAGATCTGTTCAGTAACTTCAGTAAATATACAGTGGTTAATCATTGAATCACTGTCATCTCTGAATCAGACTCAAAACTGTGAAAAACACCAAAGATTGTCTGCAAGTTTAACTCTGAACAAACATGCTGAAGTGTATTAAAACTGAAGAGAATCAACTAATGGCACCAAACAGCAGACTTTTCTTTGTAAAAGAATTGAAACACATTGGTACAGGATGAAATGATCACAGCTAAAAACATACACACATATGGATTTCCATAGACCTGAGTCAGCAAATAGGACCTTGGCCTACACAGCCCTGTACAACAGCCCATCAGAACGATCATTTGAAACTAGAGGTGTGCCGATCGATCGGTCACCGATCATAATCGGGCTGATTTTTGTGAAAAAGTGCATGATCGGTGATCATTGGCTCTTGTTGCCGATACCGATCATCATTTCGCAGCCTGCCTG
>NW_006800656.1:146925-148550 GCF_000485575.1 Poecilia formosa | reverse complement strand
TAAAAACAAGTTTTTGTCTAAATTAAGGTGAATTCATGGTTCCTTTTTCCACATATAACCGGTAGTGTTTATGATAAAAAAAAAAAAATTTATTATGTGCTCGGTATCGGTGATTGGCCCTCATGGGTGATCGGTATCAGTATCGGGAGGAAAAAACCTGATCAGCACATCTCTATTTGAAACAGCAAACATAACGATATCATCCAAACATTAACATTATTATGCAAGCACAGAAACTCAACAAGAACATTATCATTAACCAAAAAAAAGAAATCTTAGCAACATTTATCCAGATCAGCATTAATATTATGCTAACCAGAAAAACGTAAACATCTATAAATTACCGCAATGTTCATAACTGATAATCAGCAAAAAACAAATGATAGCAGCAAAAAAAAAAATAAACGGTGAAACAGAGCAGAGCGGCATGGAAACTAAGAGTAATAAAACGCACTGACCACCAGCTTACCTGCCATTTGAAAAATCCTCTGTTGAGATGGAGAATTCGGCCTAGCTTTGCTGTTTACCTGCAATTGTCACCATCAACACAAAACTTTTCAGCATCTTCTATTGCAAGGGGTGAAATTCAGATGGCCCAAAGACATTAAATTCAGCAATGCTGATAGGTCAAATGTTTATCATTTTCCCCTAGTAGCCACAATGGCTATTAAAAGTTAGGAAACTGTAACTTGCTGATGGAAATGCTAAATCACTGTGGTGTGTCCGGTCAGAACCCCAAAGAAACCAGAGTCGCACATCAGTTGGTCCAGCCTGCACTTGCTGTTCAGTCTTTATTTCGGCGTAACAGTGTGGTTTTGTATTCCACGCACACACATTGAAAATAAAAAGGTAACTTAAATTACACAAATGTGATTGGTAATTCTCGGCTCCTTCCTTTTCTTCTCTTCCTTTTTTCATCTGTGCGCTGATCCACATGTGCTCTAAGCTCCGCCCCCTTAAAGGGCCTCAGCACTTGAGCAGCCTTTTTCACAGTTATTTAGTTTCTCTTCTGGGTTGGTAGAGCCACCACCTCAGGACAGACCTAATAGGTGTCTATCAGGGGAAATTCACAATAACTTGATTGGTGGAAATGATGTGTAAATAATTCAGATTTCATTTAGGCATACATTATTAAGGAAAATAAGCTTTGATGATACAATTCTTTATAGATCATTTTTAGATTATTTTTTTACTCTGCACATTTGGGAAGGTGCCCCAGCATCCCCTAGGGACCATCCACCGCTGTTTGCTTCCATTCTAATTGTGTGCTGTGCACCTCAGGTTTTCCCTCAAGCTGAAATTGTGCAAAAAGAAAGTAGACAGGACCTACAGACTGGGTGCTACCACTGTAAAGTCGCTATGCCAACTGTCTGTGTAAAGACATAAAATATTCAACATGTGCATTATTAGCTGTTGATGGCAGAGAAGCAGGGGTGAAAGTAGTTTTAATTTCTTGGGGGTACCAAAAAAAATTAAATAAATATATATATATGTGTGTGTGTGTGTGTGTGTGTGTGTATGTGTGTGTATGTGTACAGCAGCTGTGATGCGCCACAGCAAAGGTAAACAAAGGTAGAACAACCCGAACAGGTGATCAACTCTAAACCACTCGCACCTTTTTATTC
>NW_006800656.1:132108-146229 GCF_000485575.1 Poecilia formosa | reverse complement strand
ACACAAAGGTGCTGTGCAGCACACAGGATGCCTCACTCTGTCAGGAATTTTGCTCTGTTGAAGTTAGTGCAGAAAGAAATTAGCTCCGGTTCCAGATAAAACTCTGCTGCTCTGAGCAACAAAGCATAAAACCTACAACTCTGACTTTTTTTTACAGGATGGCAACTCTACTGAGCAAGTTCAGAATAGACTTCTCTGACATCACCGTGCTGGGGGACATCAACACCAAGCCCAAGAAGGAGCAGTAAGTTTGCTCTTTCAGTCGTTTTCATGTCATCCTCACCATCATCTCGCCTTCCTCTGAACATTTCATCTGTACTTGACTATGTCACTTCTAAAGTCTGACTCTACTTTCAAAGTCTCATCCACTCAACATTTTCTGAAGATGCAAACTTTGAAATAATTAGAGCTTTTGTTATGTGGTTGACTTTCTAAAAGATGCTTTAGACTGAATGAGTTAAAGCCAAGTTCAAAACTGGGCAACAATAAAGGCCACACCAAACATGTGCTTACTTGAGCTTGGTGTCATCTGATCAATAGTTTTACCTCAACATTCTGCAGGTTGTTCACATAAATGGGGATAGAAGAGGCTTTTTAAACATTTAGAATGTCAAACGTATACATTATTTTTGTTCCCACTGACGTCACACAGACAACATGCAGAGAAAAAAAACAGCACCTTTCTCTAAAAAACAGGAATACATTTTTGTCTTCTTTTAGATATTTGTTGTTCACAGATTCCAGCTGTTTAAATGTTTTTAAACCTAGTGTGTTAGAAGTCAGTTTCATTAGAAAATGTTCAGCTCACTGCTGCCATCTGGTGGTGAAAATACATCATCATTGATTACCAGCAAAGAGGTATTTTGACAACAAGCTCAAACTAAACTTTGGATCCTCCAGAATTCCTAATTGTAAATAAAATGTGACAGAACATGTTTTCACTTATCATTTTAAGTTGGTCTTCATTAAGGGACAACAAAAAGCAGCAGATTGGTTTCCTGTTTGTCGTGTTTGTTGACATGGCTGATGGCTTATCACTGCTCATAAATTATTATTTAAACCTACATTCTAAGAATATCATCCAATCCCACTCAGAAGCCAGTGTGGCTTTTTTGTTGTACAGATGTCACATTCGGGTAACTGTGGCTGTACCAGGAAGTCTGCAGCTTATATCATGTTGTTAACCAGGAAGTCTGTGTTCTGACTTAGTGTGGCAACCTTTGAGGAGATGGTTGAGCCTTATCGGCTGAAGGAAGACAACATGGAATTGGAGGCAGCCGAGAGGTTGAAAAACAGCGAACCCTGGAGAATCACAGACAACGAGCTGGAACTGTACCGCGCCAAGGTCTGCACCCACTCTCTGATTTACTGCAACACACACGGCACACACACTCTGATTCACCGGTTTAGAAGGAAAATGCTGCAAAAATATTTTTATTTCATTATTTTAGCATGCAAAAGTCTTTGCATGAGAGGTTGAAACAACCTCTCATACTCTCTGATGCACTGCATCAAGGTGAATCAGTGTGTGATTCACTGTGATTCACTGTGTGCTGCAGTGAATCATACATTGATTCACTGCAGCACACTCAGCATACTGCTTCCATGTCATCTCAAACACAGTGAGGTCCTGGTGAAGCCTGCCACTAACTTTTAACGTCACCAATCCGGTCACAACATCAAGATTACTCAATCACATCTTGGTCGACATTCTGCAGGAATATGTCACATGTCACCCAGTTAAAGCAGAACATCAGCAGATAAAAATTTACCTGATCAGTGGCAGCATTCAGACATCAGAAGGTTTCTGATTCATGCCAGTCCTGGGTTTTCCCCAGAAAACTTGCTAAACCTGGTGGATGTTTTTATATTTAAAGATGTTAAGTTGGGGTTGCTGTGGTGGCGCAGGGGCAAAGCACAATCAACGTATTGAGGCCTTGGTCTTCATGGTGGTGGTCGCAGATTCGATTCCCGGCCTGGTGACATTTGCCGCATGTCTTCCCCCTCTCTCATTACCCTCTTTCCTGTCGAACTACTTTCAAATAAAGGCCACTAGAGCCAACAAAACCTAAAAATTAAAAGTTGTTAAGTTGACAGGAAATGTAAAATATTACTGGGCAGTTATGTTACTTGAAGACCTTACTGACAATTCCTAAACCTATAGAGTCTTAAAAACAACAAATAAAAAAATACAATTAAAATAAATATCAGGTTTTTTGCACTTCTGTTAAATGCAAATTAAGTAATCAATTAGTGGATCTAAAAAGATGATGTAACGCTGATCACATTTAAAACCGGCCCAAGGCATAAATGAACTAAGAAGCTGCTTGTGGCCCCCCAGACCTGTGTTGTATTTGCTAACATTTTAACACAGACCACACATGTAAAAATGTAATATTTTATTTATTGAGAATATCGACGCTGTTAAATTTAGTCTCAGCACAGATAAACAATATAACGTCCTGTAATTTAACTTTATAATTTAAATTTTAAGATTTTAAGGAGCTGGCAAAGTTTACTTAAGAACAATCCTCATAGTTGGATTGTTTGGTTACCATAATCTGATGCCATGAGTTTAATCTTTAAGTTTGAGCTCTGTTTGTTCATAAATACATCTCAGGAACTACAATTATCACAATACAATTATCACTTTTACGCTTTTACGGTTGGCCAAATAAACTAGAGCCCCTCTCCCAGATTTTACTAAGTCCATAGTGAAATGCTGTTAGTGGTGCTGATGTTTTTAGCAGCAAGAAGGGCCCCTAAGTCAAATTCTGCTCAAGGCCTCATTCAACCTTGGAAAGAACCACAGACGGCATTACTTGGTTTTCAACCAAATTCTTGCAAGAATTGAGAAGGCACAGTAACCCCAGCATTTCTGCCAGCCTGGTAGAAGCCGGCCTGGTAGAAGCCAGCCTGGCTTCCACCAGCATACGTTCTGTCACTCTGCTGCAGAACTTGTCTTTTTATTAGCAGGGAAAGGGAAGGGAATGGAATGTGGGAAGGTGATCATAACAGAAGGGGGGGCTACTCTGATAACAAGGAAAGGGGTAAAACAGAACTAAGTTCTACACACAGACAGTTTTACAACTAGGAGTATCACAGGAAGACCTCTTCTTACACACAGTTTAACAAATTCCTCTTCTCTAGGTTAAGAGAGAACAAAATGGAAAAACAACTTAATCATATATTAAACTAAAACTACTTATGTAAGAAAGATAACATAGTAATTCTAACAACTAGCCCTGCATGATGATAAATCTGCTGCACTGCACATCTCTGCTGGATACAGAGGGACAAACTGTCCCTCTGTATCCAGCAGAGGGACAGTTTGCTGGATACAGCAAACTATATATATAAATATATATATATTTATGTCAATATATATTGACATAAATCAATAGACATGATTTATGTCTACTGAGTAGCTTTTCCATGAAATGGAAGAGCTACTAAAGTAGGTCTTCTATTTCATGTCTATTGAGTTTCAGAGACAGAGACTGTTTTGGTTGCCTGAGCTTTAGGGAAAAGGTTTTTCTGATTTCCGCATGCAGCACTGCTGCCTCACTAAGTTGACAAAACATTTGATATGGTGCCGTTAATGCATCGTGTCACTCAAAAAATAAGAATAAAAAAATAAAACCAGCGTCATGCACAATTATGAGGCAGTCTGCACCAAGGTAAACTTCGGTGATCAAACCGCGACGGCGTGTGAGGCGGCCAATGCCAGAGATGCCAAGCGGTGTGACTGGTGCATGCTCTCAGCTTCAATTCATCAACTATAAACCCATCTGTCAGGAACTATTCTGCCCTGCCAGAGATATACTCATCACTTGCAGTTTGGCTTATTTTAAAATAAGCCATACTAAGGAATTGTGATTTTTTTTCTTCTTTTTTTCTGTATAATGAAAGCATAAACAAACACTTAGCCTGGAGGGGGAAGGGGCCGTGTAAAGCCTGGCAACCCACCTAACTTGTAATATACTGCCTGCAGTCACAACTGTTCTCGGTTCTAGCTGCTAAAATCACTGCAAAGCTTCAAACTGAATCATTAGCCGTCAGTTGTTTTCTCCACGTCTTCACATGACACTGACATTTGAAGAGCCTGGATGATTGTTGTATTTACAGATCATTCTACAACAATGACCACAGCTTATGCAATTAGCAGAGAATGCATAAAGAAGTACAGCATCAAAAAGGCATGATGAAATGCATCTGTTTCCATCTGTGAGATTGTCCTGCCCCCCACACCCTGAGTCTGAGTGCGGGGATCTAGATTCTAGAGGAATGTTTTCTAACTGTGTGTTGTATTTGTTCTCCAGACCAATCGTCAGATCAGGCTCAATGAGCTACTGAAGGAACACTCCAGCACTGCCAACCTCATCGTCATGTAAGCCTGCATTCACCATTGATCGTCTGTTGTAGCGCCACTTCATGAATGTGATAGTGTGTCCATTCCAACGCTGTCGCCCAAATATGAAAGAGCTAGATCTTTGTTTTAACTGTTGTTCCTCTCTCCAGGAGCCTGCCATTAGCTCGGAAGGGCGCAGTCTCTAGTGCCCTCTATATGGCCTGGCTGGAGGTGCTGTCTAAGGACCTGCCCCCCATCCTCCTCGTGCGTGGCAACCACCAGAGCGTCCTCACCTTCTACTCTTAGTGTTAGCACAGGGAAAAATCCTGCGTTTTTAAGTCTCACGTTCACTTCTGCGGCTGATAGCAAAGCCACACACATGTTCCAGTTAAATCCCAAAATAAAAGGTGCACCATCACACTCCAGAGACTGTAGAAAACACAGCCGCTGTTGATCTAAAGAAGGAAGTGATACCGGTTGAGACGTTGATGAAGGAATTTCAGGGTTAGGGTGGAAATTATTGGTAAGGTTGCCCTCTTGGCTCCTTTCTTTTCTATTTATTCCAAATTTTCCTCTTTTTTTTTGTAGCTTTAGTTTTTTTCAACTTTCGTGCATAAGTTGTAATTTCTGTTCAAATTATTTTCTCTTGGGCTGTAATTCAGGCATTCATAATATTTGTGATTTTTTGTTCTCATGGTATGGAATATCTTGAAGTTACTAGGACCAGTTGCCACGTCTGTTAGCAATAATCACCTAGTTATTTGTTTTAGACATTGGAGAGAACAACACATTCTAAAGCCTTACAGATGTGCCTTTTGGTCGGATCTGATGAAATTAGTTGAATCTCTAATCAGATAAACAATATGACCCATATTATTGGCGGTTAAGTAATAATTTTAATGCATTTATGGTGATTCTTTCTTAGTTAAATCAGTTTAGATTTGGGGGTGAAGCCTTTCTGTCTTTTTGTTTTTAGATTCTTCTAATCTGCTTATGGTTCAAAGCCCTGTTGGTCTTCCATTGTAAAGCTGTTGATCATTTTCAATAGCCTGTTATTGGACACAGTTGACTGTTTGGGTCCAGTGCCTGCATCAGATTGTATTTGTTTTTAAATTAAACATGCAAACAGTTAGCAAAGAGGCTTCCAGCCTTGTTGGTTGGAAGCTGCTGAGTAATGTTTGTTTCTGTTCTTCCCCTCTAAAGACTCTACTCTCTTCAACGACCTAATTAAAACCTTGCCTTAATGATGCTTTCCTTTCTCCAAAGCCATACTGGCTGTGTGATTTGTGGATAAATGTGGAAGCAATCCGTGGTTTGTCTTCAGTCTCAGCTCGTTTGTAATGTAGATGCATCCATCTGTAGTGTCGTTGAATTTGATGTGCTCTGGTTTTTAACTGCACATTGCTGTTGAAGTGCTCTGTCCGCTGACTGTAATATTTGGCACTGATGTATACTGATGTAGGCTGACAAGCCTACTGGGCTCCTTTGCTCCCATCAAGCTGCACTGTGGAGTGTTGTCCTCCTGGTCTCACAGAGCTCACATCTCCCCACATCCAGAATATGTTTTGACTGAGTGTGATGATGTACCTCTATGCATTTGAGCAGTTGAGCTGAAGTTCCAGTCCAGTAGTTTTCTGTGCAGTGGAGCCTTGCTTCATTTGATGGGAACCTTCAGCAATCCTCCATTGGCTCCAAGCAGCAGTACCATTGTTCCATGAAAAGCCATATAGAACTTCTCTGCTCTGAGGTGTGAAAAATAGGTCAACTGTAGAACACAAAGCTCGAATAGAACTGTAGTTTATGCTTGGAGAAGTAAAGTTTGGCTGATTTTTAAAAGTTTTTACTAAATAAACTTAATAACTGTACATCTATTGCTTATGCAATCATTAGAAGTGAATAAGTACAGTTTTAATGGTGTACTTCTGCTGTCAAATTAAAAAATAGAGTAGGTCAGGAGTTAGTGAGCAGATACCTTTCACCTCAAATTCTGTTGAGTAAATGTTGACTGAAGTAAATAAGTCATTGGATTTCCAGATGAGAGAATCAATGTGACTTTGCAGGTTGTTCGACTATAGAAAGCGATTTAGGTCGTCAGATGAACAGCTTCTAATTTTGCTGATCAATGTTGTTTTAGATAAGAGATGGCTTACAACAGTAAAGTCAAATTCAGTTCTGTTTTGATTTGCCCTTCTACTCATGTCTTCTTTTTTTTCAAACAAGTTTAGTTTTCACTGATTGTATGCAATTTATGAAGAATGTCAACCAATGCTTAGGTTAGTGGAATGTAATGTATTTATTATGAAGTCCGGCTTCTGAGTGAGCAGATTTTTTTATTTTATTTTTTTTATTGCTTTATTCTCATGTATTTTCCACATAGACAGCAATAAGATCTTTATCACTCATCCTTCTGTGCTTCTCCTGCACACTGTTCCAGACACTTTGTCCTGAGAAATAAGCAAAGCACCTTTACTATTATTACACCCATCTGTAGGAGTGAGAGAGGATGTTCCTGTTTGTCTAAGGAAAACTTTCCAATGTTGAAGACAGGTGGTTTCTTTCTATTTGGGGGAAGGAGCAAACTTCCCAGCTCATTTCTTGTGTTTGGGGAAGCTTTTGGAAGCATTCCCACTCTGAGGACTGTTCTATCAAAGTGGAACGTTCTAGACCTTTCAGAATTAGTTTTAAGTTTGTTTAAAAATCAGACTTTCACTCAAACAGATGCAGCTCACAAAATGTGTTCTTCACCGGTCTTAGTGATACATCTGTCCCTTCATTCATATCCCCACAAATCCAAACTATTGTAAAGCCAAGACGCCCATTACCAAACGGTAAAGCAGGTCCATTATGTAGTGCAGTTGTGGTACTGAACAGCATGCAATAACTGCATTCACATTTTGAAATGTAATGATATTGATCGATACTGCCATGGAACCAACAGCTCAAACAGCAATAGTAACAACTGCAATTATATTATTTATAGTTTTTGCAAACATAATCAAGTTTATCCTTATGACCATAAGTAAGTTTTTGTCAATCATTTTCCCCAGTTATCATAAGCAGTATGATAATTATCCATCCCAGCTAGCTGCTGTACACTTCAGGCTATTTTGAGCTGTTAATGGTGAATTCTATAAATGTCCATTGAGCCTTCAATATGAACTAATTGAAGAATATACAAATGAATGCACAGAACAAGCTGGACTTTATTTAAGCCTGTACTCAAAGAGAAATTAGATTTGATGTTTGAAATCACTTTTGTGTATTAAACAGAATAAAGATGTGACTTTATGTTCATTGCCATACTGTGAGCCTTCACTCTCCCTTCTGTTTTAGAGCAACACTGAAGAAAACACACATACATTATTCTGTATTTATATGTTAAAGAAGATATATAGACATATATTCAGCATATACACATACATATATCGGTCAGTCTGACCTATAGGAAATCTTTGTCTTTGATATGTCACATTTTGATCAAAACCTAACTTTTACAAACAGGGGTTTGTGCCTATTGATTTGATCAGTTCTCTTTATTAATAGGTTATAAAGAGTATTGGAGAATATTCCAATGCTCTATTCCAATGCTCTGTTCCACAGATCAGAAGTCATTTGTTAATATTTCAGATTTAAGGCAGCGTTTCTGAGATCATAATCCAACGTTATTCTTTCTTAGCCTGATCCCTGTCACCCGCTCATTCCAGAACCAAAATGACTGGTAATACGTTTTCCAACATAATAAAGTAATCACAATCCTAAAGACCTGCAGACATTGGCCTCCTTTCCACTAACATGGCCTAACCTGTAAATAATCTAATAATGTTTCATTTAGTATGAAGAAAGTATTTATTTTAGATCTGGAATTTCTTTTTTTTTTTTCTTGTGTAATATTTTGGATTCAGTACAAAATTATTGTGCATGTTTTTCTGTTAATATTCTGCTTGCCTTTTAATTTTAGCTAAATTGTATTTTTTGACTATCTTTTCGATGCCTTTTGAGACAAAGACCTGGTTAAGATCAGAAAAAGCAATACCAAGCTTTGACAAACATGGATGGAATCAACCTGGCTGGTTGAAGTAGTAATGATTTGATTCACTGTACTGTTAACAGTCACAGATATGTTTTTTCTAACATTTTAACAGTTATGATTACAAATACTTTGTATATCTTTATTGCAATAAATGAATCAAATGAAATCTGTTTTTGGTTTGTGTTTTTGAGTCATACAACGTGTTCCAAATTATTATGCAAGTGATATTTTCTCAGATTTTCCTAAATGGTCAATGCAAATGATGGTCAGTATAATTTTCAAGTCATGAACTATTACAGTATAAATCAAATTTTACTGAACAAACCTCCCAATTAGATGTTGTTTTTTATTTAAAAAAAAAAATCAAAATGCACTGTTCCATATTATTATGCACAGCAGATTTTCTAAATGTTTTATGGATTATAAAGAACTGCAAACAGTTATTCTTTGAATGATGTACTAAAATCAAAAGCTATTTCAATCAAAAACATCTTGACAGAGTTGCATATTAACATAGGATCCCTTCTTTGGACCCACTTGCACAATTCTTGCGTCCATTGAACTTGTGAGTTTGTGAGTTTCTGCTTGGATTTCTTTGCAAGATGTCAGAATACCTTCCTAGAGCTGCTGTTTTGATATGAACTGCAACCCACCCTCAGATCTTCTGCTTGACGATACTTCAAATAGGGCAGAGGTCAGAGGAGGATGGTGACCACACCATGAGTTTCTCCCCTTTTCCCCATAGAAGGTACGGGCTATTCTTTTTGAACCATGAAAGAAAGTGATCAGTCAGAAAGTCCATATACTTTGCTGAGGTAATTTTCACTCCGGGGACTCTGAAGGGGCCGACTAGCTCTCTCCCCATGAATTCGGCCCAAAACATGACTCCACCACCTCCTTGCTGACGTCACAGCCATGTTGGGACGTGGTGGCCATCCACCACCAATCCACTACTGCATCCATCTGGACCATCCAGGGTTGCACAGCAGTCATCAGTGAACAAGTCTGTTTGAAAATCAATCTTCATGTATGGCTGGGCCCACTGCGTCCATTTCTGCTTGTGAGCACTGGTTAGGGGTGGCTGAATAGTACACAACAAGCCTCTGGAGGATCCTCCTCCTTGAGGTTTCAGAGGCACCAGCAGCTTCAAATAATTTTGCTGCTTTGTAAGGACATTTTAGCATCTGCTCTCTCAATCCAATGAATTTGTCTAACAGAAACCTTCCTCATTATGGAACAAACAAAAGGGGGTTTGTTCTGATTCAGAACAAACCCCCTTTGTTCTGAATCAGCCACAAATCTCTTCACGCTTCAGCTTTCGTTAAATATCTAATGTTTTCATATCTTGTCCACTGCACTAAACTATGATGATTTTCGGCAGCAGAGAGATCCTTTCTCTTTCCCACAATGCTTGAAACCTGTGACCTGCTTAATAATGTGGAACATTCTTCATAGGCAGATTTCCTTTAATTGAGCTCACCAGACAAACTAATTAACCCAGGTGTGTGAAATTAATTATAGTGATTCAAAGAGCCCTGAAACACAATATAATCTATTAATTTAATGGCACAACAAAATTTTTTATCTTTATGACACTTAAATCCAATTTACATAATAATTGTCCATTTAAAACAAAGGCAGCCAGAATAGTCATTATAAGCATCGTCTTTAATGGTTATGTGTTTGTCTAAAGCACTTCCTTTAACATGCAGGAAGAAGAGTAGACTCTCATTGCCTTTCTTGTATGCAAGTAATAAAACATTTAGACTAGAATAGATTCTATTATCCTTTGCATTTCTTATCTATAATATGTATTGTGTACTTTTGTCATTTTTGCTAATTACAATCATTTTACACATGACCTATTAAAAAGAACATATTCACTGATCCTTCAGTCAGGAGCGGGATTTTCAGAAGATTGGAGCAAGCTGACCTTCAAAAACTTTGAAATGTCCATAAGTTTTAGTTTTGAGATATGGTGTGTAAGTTTAATGCAGACAGATGTCTTTTACAGTTTTGTATGACAAAATTTTAATTTTACTAAATTTTAATTTTAATTTCATAGCAAGTAGGACCACAAGTGGCTTTATGAGTAAAGAAAGCCAATCATTAGGTAATTTTTGAGGTCAAAAATATTGGTTATTTTTAAGGTAATGATTTTGATCTTGGTAGATAGTTTGGGGGGCTGTACAGTGGCACAGTTGGTAGAACTGGTAGATGATTTAATTCCCAGCCCCGGTCTTTCTGCATGGAGTTTGCATGTTCTCCCTGTGCATGCATGGGTTTTCTCCAGGTACTCCAGCTTCCTCCCACAATCCAAAAACATGACTGTCAGGTTAATTGGCCTCTCCAAATTGTCCCTAGGTGTGAATGTGTGTGTGTGCGCATGGTTGTGTGTCCTGTCTGTCTCTGTGTTGCCCTGCGACAGACTGGCAACCTGTCCAGGGTGACCCCACCTCTCGCCCAGAACATTAGCTGGAGATAGGCACCAGCAACCCTCCCGACCCCACTAAGGGACAAGGGTGTAAAGAACATGGATGGATGGATAGAAAGTTTGGACACTGTATCATCCCCTATTGTCTTTTAGAGTAGATGATGCTGATTATAGCACAATAGTTGCATCCAAATTAGCTCTGTTGTAAAACTACAATAGGCACTATTATGACAATAAGAGAAGCACAAATTAGCAAAATTACTGAGAGAACAATTTTGGAAAGTCTTTTTCTCTTGTGCTCTGCTTCTTTTCTCTTGAGCAGAGAGTCAAATCCTGGAGTGTACAGGTCTTCAAGCCAAAAGTCAAGCTCTTTGGGTGTTTTTGTGTCCTATATGGGGGGACAAAAATGAAAAAAACAATCATTATTTTTTCTGTGATTTTCTACTTTTTTCATAGTAATTTGTTCCTGGGAATTTTAACCAACCAAACAACAGAAGCAAAAGGGAAAACAATAGATTTTTTTTTTTTGGCAAAGAGTTGTGATTTATCTTTAGAGATGTTATTTCAGTTTGAAAATAAAAAGAAATGTTATTTATGTTTATGACTTATCCTCAAATGTTCATTAAAAAGATTGCATCGCCTTCTTTCTAAAGGTCATATTGTAGATTTGTTGACTCTTGTCTCACAGACAACTTTTCACCTTTTGGCTTCTAACAGTTTAAAAGCAAGGTAATTGGACCTCAGAAGGTCCTGGGTTCAATTCCAGTTCTGGGGTCTTTCTGTGTGGAGTTTGTATGTTCTCTCTCTGCATGCATGGGTTCTCTCCAAGTACTCTGACTTCCTCCCACAATCCAAAGACATAACTTGGTTGATTGGTCCCTAAATTCTCCTGACGTGTGTATGAGTCTGTGCATGCACACACACACACACACATGTCCTATCTGTCTCTATGCTGTCCTGCAATGGGCTAGCAACTTGTCCATGGTGAATCCACCTTTCACCTGGAGATATGCACCAGCACTCCTTGCAACCTCAATAGGATGGATGATTTAAGAAGGTGATATAATCAGTTGAGGATGTGGAATAATATACACTTACTTCTGCCTATTTCTTTTTAAACAATCTATTTTACATATCTGACAAGTTTTGCACTTGCTTAATTTTTTCTTTTGGGTTATGTTCAAAAACAAATAAACTCAGCTAAACATTAAACATTTGATGCACATCTTCAAAGGAGCATTGAATCAAGCCTTCTACATTAAACAGAAGAGCTGCTCTAGGTCCATATTTGAACACCTTGTAGTGCAGCATTTCCTCTTCTTGCCAGGTGATTTCATAAGGCATATTTTGTTGTGAATTGGCCCTATCGATAAACTGCATTGAGTTTAGTTGAACAAGACAAGTCAGTAACACTTTATTTGACGGGGTGTACGTATACTGACATGACACATAAACATGACATAACAGCTGTCATGAACATGAAGCAGTCTTTATGAATGTCTATGACTGATGTCATGAAGTGACATTTGGTAAATAATGACACTTTTAATGCAAAGTTGTTCTAAAATTTGCCTTGAAAATGCCAACTTTGCATTAAAGTACAAAATATTGTAAAGTTGGTACTGTTATATCATGTTTATAACGGTGTCATGTCAGTCTTACACACATCCCGTCAAATAAAATGTTACCAAGAAGTCTAGTTGCTTCCTAATTAAACATTTAGATGTGGATCACAGGTGAAAAGCTGACTCAATGTGGTGGAAATGTTCTAAAGGTTGATCAAATGAGCTGACCTTTTATTGCCTTTGTTCAGATTAAAGATGAACATATAGTTTATGATTATATAGGCTGCAAAATCCCTTGGTTTCTGTCATTAACTGCAAAATACCTTCAAATAATCTGTTAAGTTGCCATGGATAGTTTGTGTGTCATATTCTTTGATGGTCCAGGAAGGCTTAAATCTTTCATTGTCTGCCGTGTCGATGGATTTTATATCCATGTAAAGAGGATTCCTTTTGATGTTATACTTCAGAGTTACTGGAGTTATGTGCTTCTCCAGATATCTGTCCACAAACACCACAGGACTGCCCTCTGAATATGGAGGAATTTTTCTTCCATGTTGGGTTGTTTGTTCCCGCTGTCAGAAAAAAAGGAATAATTTTATTCTTATCTAACTGAGAATAAAATAACCATCTTAACATTGCAGATTTTGTAGATAAATTTACAAAGTAACCTAAACTTGAACTCCTAAACTACCTTGAGGCAACCTTGAGTATACCTTGAGTAACAACATATATAGTATAGTTGAGGCAACAACAAAGTTACTGTTTTATCAGCATATCAGCATCTGACCTCACATGCACGCTTTGATTTAAATATTTTTTAAGTATAGAAAGACCAATCATTCATAAGAACAACATATTACACACAAAGTCACTGTGAGGAAGGAGCATGCTGTTGAGTAATGGTAGCTCTGTTGCTCCATACCTGTAAATAGACCCGGTTCTGCCATCGTCTCTGACTGGAAACAAATGCTCCAACCTGAAACATGCCATGGGTAGCATCCAAAACGCCAACATCCAACTGCAGGAACTTTTCAGGGTGATTGTTGTTGGGTAGAACAGAAATATCCATCTTTGGTCTGCAGTGACTGCTTTATCTGCCTGCAGCCTCTTTCTATACACATGCTCACTTTAGCTGGCAAACTTGCCAATTATTCATGAAAAGCAAGATATTTATGAAGCTGTATCACTTGCAGGTGAGGTAACCTAATCTTATCACTGAAGACCTGATACAAAGAAGTAATACTGCCAAGAGAGAAGCAAAGACAGGGAGAGAGAGGGGAGCGTTAGCAAGGTCAACCCCATAGTGTCAGGTTCACTCCTCCTGGATGAGTGACAGTAGACAATCGCTTGCTTTGTGTCATTGACTTTACAGCAATCCCTCATACTGAGCATGTATGGAGAGGAAAAACTCCCATTTCAAAGGAAGAAACCTCCAGCAGAACCGAAACCAGGCTCAGTATAATTGACCATCTGCCAAAACCGACTGGAGGTTTGAGAAGACAGAGAAGATACACAAAAGAGAAACCGCTGAACTGATGGAGTATTTTCTATGTTAATGAAAATGTAGCCTAGTGGAAACTAAGACTTTACAATTTACCACCACTAGAGTGCACTGTAGGAACATCCCGGAAGTCTGTAGGAAGTCAATGAAGCCAGTACAACGCTTTTCACAGTGACGTCAGACAATGGCCGCCATAACCATAGACATAATATAAGGATAGACCATAGACATAATATAAGG
>NW_006800656.1:116096-116882 GCF_000485575.1 Poecilia formosa | reverse complement strand
TACTCATTATCTTAAGGATATAATAAAAGGTAAGGTTAATAATAACAGCATTTAAGTGTTAGATAGCTGGTTAACTACACACACCGGAACTAAAGATACACTGGATCGAGTCAAAACGGATGTTGTCTGTGAAAAGGGTCTATTTTGAACACGGCATCCTACGCCCCTCCATGAAGTGTGTACTCAAAGTGAACACGTGCTCGAATGTGTCGCAACTTCGACATCCAAATGGCGGGTCTGCCATTTGGATGTCGATGTCGATGTTTTAGGCATTTGTACTGCTAAAAAGTACAATTATAACAACTGCAGATTTATTTTAAATGTACTTTAAATAAGTGTTTTTTGCTTTTCCAAAGCAAAAAGCACTTTTTTTTGCTTTGGAAAGCAAAGCAAAGCTTGAGTTCATCGAACTTGAGTTCGATGAATTCAAGTTCGAGGATTCATCGAACTTGAAAATTCGATGTATCCTCACATGTTCGGTAGAGTAAAATAAAAATTATTTCAATGCTTTACATTTTTTAACAACAAATTCAGCTTGCTCTGTGAACACTGCCACATTTCCAAGATGGTAACTTTTTATTGCAATATGATTTGTCAAAAAATATATATAAATAAATAAAAATACACATTAAATGTAATATTCAATTTAATAGTCTTAAAAGCAATTCTTCTTGTGAATTGCAAATTATATGCATGATTACATATTCAACTGTTACTCAATAAAAAACATCTCTGATTTTAAATGGCTGTAACTTTAGAGACAAAAAATGTAGCAAGTGTTGAGGA
>NW_006800656.1:115827-116086 GCF_000485575.1 Poecilia formosa | reverse complement strand
ATAACAATAGAATAGGAATGGAATATTCTGATATCGATGTATGAAGAGCATATTACAAAGCACACAGCTGTCAGCTGTTCATAATTTATTTAATAAATTATTTAGTAATATCAATACATATATTGTATTGATATTACGGGAAACCAGACTGAAAAATTCACGGATACTCATTATCTTAAGGATATAATAAAAGGTAAGGTTAATAATAACAGCATTTAAGTGTTAGATAGCTGGTTAACTACACACACCGGAACTAAAG
>NW_006800656.1:94382-115298 GCF_000485575.1 Poecilia formosa | reverse complement strand
TATTCTGTACAGTACAGAATATTTTGCTATGATTGCTTCAGTTTCTTATTGGTCAACTATTATGGTAAACCATAGTAATTTGCTTAGGATGTTGAGTTTGGATTAAATGTTACATACAATTATTAGCTGATATAATATGAATAACAATTTAAAAAACAACAGTAACAGTTTATTTTTTCTATATTAAAAAAGTTTATCAGGTCTTAGGAAAAATGCTGTTTTATAAATACAGTTCTCTATGATCAATATTATTTTATTAATGTGCGTTGCTAGTTTGGATAACATGACAATCAAGTTATAAGAATGAAGGAAAACATTCTAACAAAACAGACCTGCAGCTGACACAAGTGGCTTTTTGGCTCACTTACATATTAAATGATGAAATATTGTCCTGTTTTTGTTTCATTCTTTTTTTAATTGCCTCCATGAAAAAGCACCGACCACCCTGATTCCTGTGGTAAATTTGGTCTAGAAAAAGCCTCTGAACCCAACTTCTTATTTGCACAAGTATTTTTGCATTAACCTTTAAAATTCCACAAAAATTAAAATTTCTCATGGTGAAGACATGCACCACCATACATGTCTTCAGACCTGCACCACCATACATGTCTTCAGACCTGCATGAAACTGGGACTGAAACCCCCCAAAGAAACTCCCCTGCTGCCAATGTTCGACAGAAACAAATATTTCTATCTGAATGGAAAGATTCAGATAGAAATATTTTAATGATGTTTAAAATCATCGCCAGTCAACATCCTTCAAAAATTATTACACAAAACTGATCTCCCTGTCCTGAGCGCCTGCTATCATGGAGTCGGAATGGAAGAAGGGACGGGGGGAGGATAGGGTTGTGGTTGCGGCCACATCAACGCGGACGCTGCGACGGGTCTGCGCAGCTGTGTTGCGCAGAGATTCACTGGCGATGTAAGATCAGGACGAAAGGAAGAATTCTCCCCTGGAGTCTGTCTGACTAATAAGGTGCACATTGCAGTTTCACCTTGTGCACATATCAGATGTCGTCATTGGGAGAACACCAGCGCTCTGGCCTGACAAAATATGGACAAGCAGGAGCTGGGATTAATGCGGTAAGACGTGAAGCTTCATTTATTTATATATTTGGGCTGTAAGCTCACTCATGTGTGCGGTGACTGATCACGTGAAGCTTTCTATCTTTTGCAACTGCGGCATTACTTATTCTTGGTGCAGTGATTTATCTGTCATTACACGGTGTGAACTGGGCAGGCTTAAATCTGCAACAATATTCGTCTGAATTCATTTGCAGCGTGCAGTGAGTGTCGAGCTTTGCGCTCTGAGCATGCGGTGAAGAATCAGGCGGTTCATTACTAGCTGTTTTCCCATCTTCGAACACTGACATCATCCTCATCAAGATTCTGGCTCCGGGCAGCGGCTATTCATGCAGTACTCCCAACGTGCAGCGTTTGCAAGCTCAGCGCCTCAATGCGACGATCATTAGGATGTCTGCGCTCGGCGGCTCAAGTTTATTTTATTTCACTGTCTGCAGGCCGTCAGTGTGGGACTGCTGCAGAGGCTGAATCGGTGCTTTGATGACTGTTCTTAAAAATAAAATAAAAACTCGAGAGAGCATTGGTGAGAGCTTGATGCTGTAGACAGGGCCATGCAGAAATATTTCACATTAAATTAGGGCAGGAGCCAGTGCTATAGTGTCTGCTGGTTAATCATTACAACCCAGGTTTAAATGTGGGTAAACAAAAACTCTCGGATTCTTTTACTGAGATCTTCACGTAATAACCCACCAGATAACAAAATTAAGACTTTAAACAAATATCTTCATGCTTTAGGTCTCTAGCATGATGAGGCCTAAATAATGATTGTGCTACATCTTTTAGGAGATGTAGCATAATCAGGATATTTATGCAAGGTGGCTTCTTTTCAGGTTGTAACTACTTCAAGTCTTGCTGGGTGAAACCATCAGAACCAAATATGGAGAAAAAAAATCACTCAACAAAATCTGAAAAGAATTAAATCATGATATCTTGGCTCCTGTCTTAAACATGTCTGCCTTTGGCAGTCAGGGTTCACAGGAAATCTCTTATCAGTTTGGTAATATCTTAAGGAGGAAATAGAAACAACAAAAATCCAAATAACACATGCAATTCTGGTAAGTGACTATAGACATCAACAACACATCAATGCACAAATAAAGAATATTTTTAACATATTCCCACAAAAATGCTACAAGCTTGTTTTGTTGCAAACTTGTAGCATTGCAACAAAACAATTATAAGTAATTTTCTCTTCATTCCACTGGCCCTACTTTACTCCTGTTGAACTCCTTTAATATGCGTTTGTCACTTCACCAGAAGGTATCCTTAGGCTACAAATGTGTCTATTTTACTAGTAATATTATTGCAGTCTGTGCATGAATCTTGACCACATTCTTATTGAATGTGTTAGACAAAGTGTTACTAGATTCATTAATTGCACAAAACCCAGATATTTGGTAAGAGACCAGCTGTCACTGTTTTGTTTTGTTTCAGCTGGGGATCAGTGGGGTTCGGTATCCTGTTTTGTCTGTTTCCATTGTAAAAGTAGCCCATACAACCGACCAATACAGTACTGTTCATGGGCCCTCTTCCCATGAGGTTGATAAGAAAATGATATAGTACAATTATGGTGTCACACAGCACAGTCAGTTGATTGATTGACAGAAAAACACCACTATAAGTACAAGACATATTGGTGTGTCATGTTTGCCATAGCTCTGGTATGGTTCCATATTAGGCATTTGGATTTAAACCCGCCTACTCATTGAGAGTCCAATGGGCCGTGGAACGCTCTCCTTTAACTGACTTTTGTGACGACCTTAAAATACATACATTTCACCCAGGCTTTATGCGTCCGCCAAGTTTGGTGAGTTTTCATATATGTTTAGGACTCAAAAAGCCCATGAATTTGACGGAAGCATGATAAAAATAAACACTATATTGCAATACATATTTGTTGCACTTAGCTGCTTGGGCCTAATAATAATAATTAAAACTTTTAATTATTCACTTGTTTTCAGTTCTTGCTTGATGTGAAGACTTGAAAATGGCTGAAATCTTCTAATAGAAGTTTTAGTCTCTTCCTTTTTGGTGGCGAAAGATTAGTGAAGATTTCTTGTAGGATTTGGAATATGACATTTGTAGTTATCTGCTACTACATGCAGTTTCACTTATATCACGAACAGTGTCTGTTTGTGGGTTGACAAAGTTCATTCATAACCAGTTTTATGTGATTTGGCGACAATTTTTAGCATAGTAAAAACTTTTTACTGAAACGTTTTTTCTAGCTTTTGATTATTAGCATTTGAGTAATTTTTAAGTCTTTAATGGAAATCTGTAGGATGAGTTCAGTCAAACGTAAACTGTGTTAGAGGATCAAAATGGCCAGCTTACTGTGGGGGTTTGGATCATGGCTTCAAGAGACTTCTTTGCAGGTATTTGGATTTAAACCCGCCAAATGTGTACCAAATTTCATTATCCTTGATGAAAACTTGAGCCTGATTGTTTTAATGCCTCTGTGGGCTGCTGTGAAGGTATTCACTTGTTTTCAGTTTTTCAGTATGCTGTGAAAAAATCTGGTGGGTGTGGACCCACCAGATTTTTTCCTAGATTAATATCTTCAGTTTGGTGCAAATGAAATGATTTGTGGAAATTTGGGCTAAACATAAACATAAACATAACCAAATGTCAGACTGCACCTCACTGCCATGGTAAAGTCCTCCATGAGACCAACTTTTTGTTACACATCTGATTCAATTTGATGTGGATTAGGTTGAGAGGGTAAGAAAGGGATCCTTTTTAAGTGAAAATATAACTACTTGTTGCCAGGGAGCTGGGCTTTGGTGAGGCCAGGAAATTATCATATAATGTCACTGGGCAACTGAAATGGATCAAGCTCACCAATTTTGGTGTAACTGCAAATTCTTTTTAAGATTTGTTTGCTCCAGTAGCCTTTGTTTAACAGTTGTCAGACAGGAAAGTGAGTTGCAAGAGAAAGGGAAGACATTCAGCAAAGGTCATCAGGCCGGGACTTTAACCTGTGACAGATATGTCAACAACTAGGGCCTCCATGCATGGACTGCACATTGTCCCTGTGCCACCACAGCACCCCATAACAGTGAAATTCTATGTGAAGGTTATGACATCAAACTTGCCTTTTCACCATAAAAGTAAACTTTTATGGTCAAACTTGCCTTTTCACCATAAAAGCATACTTTTATGGTGAAAAGGCAAGTTTGATGTCTGACCACTCCCTGTAGAAAACAAGAAAACTCATTGTTTTTGATCAGTTTTAATGACACATATTTTAAGGCTACAATGTCAGAATTGAAAGCCTAATTTTGGATACCAAATTTTTTTTCAAAAATTTCCAAAACACTTTAAATAACATAAAATAGAAATAGCCTTTATTATCTCACAAAGAGACTTTGAATTTGTACCAAAGTCAGACTTCTGGCCTGGCTGTGTCTAGCACTGAGGAGCAATTTGGCCACACTCACTTTTCATTTCTTTGGCATTCAAACATTTTCACAGTGGCTGATTTTTTAAGAAGTTTTGGGAGTTTTCACAAATGTTTTGATAAATGAAGAGAATAAAACTATCAATGAACTTTTTAATTACAATAACATTAAATATTCACATATGTAACAAGATCTCACAACATTAAAACATCACAATATTTCTTGTTGAGGTGACTTCTGTCTTGTGAGCACTAGTCAGTTGCTTGATGGACCCTAATAGATGCCCCAATTACTCTAAATGTTTTGTTTACATAATTTGGGGATTTCAGTAGGAACTACAAATGGTTGCTGAGTTATAAATAAGAAACAATGTATAAGCTCTGAAAGTCCTTCATATGATGAAATAAGCAGATAACAACATGGATGGATTTCAAAGTATACATTGCAATAAATAACAATCAGTGCACTCTATCAATAGCAGCTGGGAAAAGCTGTTTTACAGATCCTTTGAAGTCCAAAGGTCTGAAAAGATAAAAAGAAATCAGAAAAAGCAATCTGATTTCTTTGGATCTGTTTTTTTGAGTTTGTGGCAAAATCTATGAAAAGGCAAACATAAAAGCATAAACAGAAACCTTGGAATGAAGACATTGTTGCTGTATAACAGTCTCATGAAGAGGATGCTTTCTGTAATTTGTAAAATTTTATGTAGAATCCTTCTTTGCACCATCATTTCACTCTGTTCCACAGTCGACCCCAGAAAAGAACAGGAACAGAACCAGCCATCTTTATCAGATGCCGCTGCTGCAGCATCAGAGCCTCACCGACTCTAATGCTGCTGCTGCAGCATCAGAGTCTAGTCTGTTGTCCAGATGAACATCTCCACCTCCACTTGTCCTCCCATGAAATAGGGTTTGATCTAACCCTGTTTCTCCTGAAACCTACAGTCATTTTCTTGATTCTGCTAAATATTTTTTTTTATCAGAAAAGAAAAAAGAAGGTATTTGAATATGTGTTATCTTATTCTGTTTTATCATGTGAAAGTTGTAGGTTTAAGTAAAGGTAAAATAAAATATCAGATGTCACATATATTAAACTTTAAAAAGTATGTATGTATTTGTATATATGTATATATGTATAAAATATACATATGTATAATATGTATATACATAACATATATGTATAATATGTATAAAACTAATATTTCTAATCCCCTTCTTCCATCTACAAATGTGAGTAACATAGTTTTGTATTTACTTAGCAACTGGTTGATGCTTGGGCATTGTTTTAGTTCCATATTCAGTTCGGTCCATAGTTTGACCCCAGTTACAGTGTTGCAAAATCTTTTCTTAGATGAACATCTAAGAACATATGAACATCTGCATATTTTGAAATTCAGTGTTCCCCTTAAGTTGTACCCACCCTCCCTTTCATAAAACATTTCCTGAAACTGTTTAGGTAACAGATTCTAAAAGATTTTATACATAAATAGTACAGTTTGATATTTCACAATGTCCTGCAATTTAAATACTGTAAATTAGACTTTACAAGCAAAGTATTTATAAATTCTTTGCTTATTAGTAATATCCGCAATAAATTCAAGTAGTGCATGTGATACTGATCATTTACTTTGGAAGCCATATTGATGATTCACAAGTAATTGATGTTTTTCAATAAAATTGTCTAGTTTGCTATTGAACAGCTTTTCCAGGATTTTGGGAAATTGTAGAAGAGAAACAAGATGGTAATTTGTGAAGTGGTTTTTATCTCCAGAGATAAATCTTTAGCAATTTTCATACTATTGTGAAACTGACCAGTTAATACAGATAAATTATAAATACAAGTAAGAATGTTAGAAGACCACTCAATTACTTTTTTTTTTTTACCAATAGCATATCAATGTCATAATCAAATGATGTTTTTTCAGCATTAACAATATTTATAACTTCACTTTCATTAACTGGTTTAACAAATATAGTACGAATATAGTACAGACATTTATTTCTATTACAATATTATCATTCGCAGAATTTCTTCTACTACTTTTGGACCAACAAGAAAGAACAAAGAAATGTTTTTTTCGGTTGTTTTTTTAACTATTTCATACATATTACCATATCATTTTCACTAAAACAGTCCTGACAGCAGTGTCAGGACTGCTGCAACAGTGATAATCATAATTTCAAGTAAAATAAAACAGCGTTGCCTTTAGCATCCAGATTACATCTCATTTATTTGTTAACCAACAAGCCTTTTATAGTGTACAATATTAATGCTTCACATTACTTTTGTTTAATAAACCTTATTTACTTTTTCACCAGTAATAATAAACTTTATGCATTTCATTTTTCACATTACCATCCTGCACTCAATGAAGCTAACCAAGGTATAGTGTATTAGATGGGATAAATCAACTGTTTTAAAACTTTACTGCATTTAGTTGCCTGTTAACTGGCTAAACATCAAACTGTACACTGATTTTACCAGTACAAGACTTAGAAAAATATATGGAATTTAACATGGAATTGTTTCAACTTTAACCTGTGAATTCCCACACTTTATAAACAAAGAATAGTTTCTCTACCTTTAACTTCAGCTGGACTCACTTCATTCTCTGAGCTTCTTTATGAGTCAACAAGGAATATGCACCGAATATTGTTCGAACAAAAGCAAAATAAAACTCCTAAACCCTTGAGTTGTCACGGTCTTCTAATGATCTAACCCTACAAAAGGTCCCCAGTGGTTGTTGGCATCCTGCCTCAGCTAATAGAACATTACAACTATTAGAATGGTGCATAGGAACTGCAACACAGGCTATCTACTGGTCCAATAAGAGGTAAACATAGAGTAGTTTTGGTGTGTTTTCACTGTGTACTTACCTGAAGAAGAATAAAACAGAATTCAGTAATGACAGCCAAAGTGCTGCCTTTAGCATCCAGATTGTGTCTGAGGCAAACAGGAAGTTAGTGTGTAGTTAGCATTGAACTTTCAGAACATTGAAGGCTAAATGCTCTGAAAGCAAAGGTGGCCAGTCAATTTTGGGTGGTCATCGTCCCATTACACATGTAATATATATTAAGAGGGTAAGATTGTAAACTATAAAAACAGTTCACATACATAATAGTTCACAAAACATGCCCAATTTTTTACACATGTACCTATAAAAGAAGTGTTTATTGATATGCCAGTACACATTTCAAAATCAAAAACAATGTGGCTGCAGCTTAAGAAAAGAGTGATTCTTATTTTTTTTAATTATTCATTTTCTAAATAAAGATCAGACTTCCAAAGTTTGAACAAGATTCTGTCTTAATTAGAGTTTGGCATAACCAAAGGCAAAGGACTAGGCATCTCCTATGGGCTTGAAGACCAGATCAGCTATGGTCATTTGGATCTGAGTTTTTTTTTTCATCATTCTTTGATTGAATATGTTTCAATCAAAGAAATATATTAAATTATACACGTACTAATTAAGAAATTAGTACATGTGAATATTATGGGTCACAACTAATTTTCACAACACAGAATGTGAGCAACAATTATTAGCAACAATTATTATTGTTATTGGTAAATTGGTAAATGGACTAAACATATATAGCGCTTTTCCAATCATTTTGATTACTCAAAGTGCTTGACACATTCAGAAACACACACATTTATACACCAATACGCAGATTGGTAGGCAACATGTGTTATTATTATTATTATTATTATTATTATTATTAACAATTGTTAAACGTCTACTAGATTTGCTACTGTAAAAAACATTGTTTCCAAGCACTGTTTCCAAGCATACAAAAACATACTTAAGTGCAAATGACAAAGTGCAGTATACAGAATTTATATCACTCTAACTTCTTGTACACTATGCTTACAATGTCAGCCTCATTTCTACAGGCTCATGGAACCAGAATAACACAGTTCCATATCCTCCCCAGGATTGAAAGAACCAATAACTGGATCCTCTCTTAAAAGCTTTTTTCTTTGTAGAGTTGTGGGTCATCAAGCACCAACAAAGCACAGCTTTCTGCCTGAAACACAACCTAATTCTAATACTAGTCTTTATTTTGAGTAAAACAATGACATGTAGCATGCTATAGATATGAAGAATTTGACTAATAACACAAGTTGCACAAGTTTTCATATATAAAGTACCCAATTCTTGAACATGACTCGTCGGTTTATGCACATCTTCTCTTTGTATCCAGTTTTGCATGTTACAAACAGCATCAAAATATAAAAGGTAATTATATATATAAAATAATATGTATTGATAAAACGCTAAGAGGGATTTGTCTAACTGTAGAGTTTAAAACAGAAGCAGAATTAGGTTTTCCTGGGGATAGGGATCCAGTTCCAGTATTTCTGTGTTGCAGTGCAATACATAGATCATGAAAAACTGCTATATATTGCTCACTGACCGGAATGTTACGGTGGTTGTGAGTTATGGTCACTGACCTGTAGGGCTCTCTTCATGAGCTCTCTCTCTCTTCGTGTTTCAGCTCTACCTGGCTACCACAGGTGAAAATGTGTTTGAGCTCGTCAGCCACTCCATAAAGAGCTCCATGCAAGAGATGTCAGGCCCCCTTTCCCTGGGCGTTGATCTGCAGTGATCTTGTCTGTCTGCTGACAACAGTCAGCAGTCTGTAATGGTGACAGACAACAGTCTGTGGTGACTTAAATGAAGCTGGAAGCTGGTAGGGGTTCTCTGCCATTTTTGTTCTAAACTGTTTTTCTCCTGGTTTGTGGATAGCCTGGGATTTCAGGATTTGTACCCTTTTCAGTTCTCTAGAAAGTGGTTGTTTTATTTTAGAGTTAAAAGGGGGTTTAAGCTTCAGGGCTTTGGAGACCCTGAAGCTTAAAGCGTCCCTGTTTTTTCTTTCTTTTGTGATTCAGATTGTACCTAAATTGTAAAATAAACTCTTTTGCTACTGATATCAACTGTTTAGTTATTGCAGTTTTTGTGTTATACCCAGTGCCAGAATTTACCCTTAGTTGTCTTTTGGAGGGGTTGTAAAATTGTGTTGAAGAAGTGGAACATTATGTTCCTCTGCATATCCTTCAGCACTTTTTGATAGCCTAAATCTTTACTTTATTGGTAATGGTGAAACATGTTACAACTACCACTGCTACATTAACATTAACAGGGATGGTGATTTTCAAATGATGATGATAAGAAGTTTAATGATATGAAACAATGGTACAAAATTCTCATGTTTTTGTTAATCTTATTTTTATATGTTTTATTAACACTTTTTGTACTATTATGTAAACATCTGATAATCTATTCTATCAGATGTGGTATTAATTTTATGCCAGATGTAATGGGACACACACCTTCTAAGAGTTCTGCTTTCATCCCAACAGTCCACAGAATGTTGTCCCAAAAGTCTTGGGGATCATCAAGATCTGTCTGAAAAAATGAGAGGACCTTTATTAATGGGGTCTTTTTGTTTTACGTTTTTTGCTAGTTTTCATTTTACCTCTGTCCCATGGAAGCTATTTTTGTCCAGTCTCTTATGATGGAGGCATTATCTCTGAACTTAACTGAGGCAAGTGAGGCATGCAGTTCTTTATTGTGGTCATTGGTTTCCTTAAGACTTCTTGAGTGAGTCACTGCTGTACTCTTGGGGTAATTTTGGTTTACTAGTCACTCCTGGGAAGTTTCACCACAGTTTCTTGGTTGAGCAATCACTTTTTCACATTGTTCACTTTGTCACATAGATTTAAAAAATGTTCTGCTTTAATAATAAAAACCTTCATTTAAAATCTGCTTTTTGTGTTTACTTGTGTTGTCTTTTACTAATATTTCAATTGGTTTGATGTTCTGAAATACGTAACCAACATAATAACCAACATGCAAAAATAGGAAATCAGGAAGGGGCAAACACTTTTTTACATCACTGTAGATTTTTTGTTTTACCACTTAGTTTGCTGAAGGGAAGTAATGAACATTTGATGTAAGTTAGACTTTAGTTCTTAAACTTTAGATGAGTTAAGTTGAGTTTAATACAAGTAATTTTACTTAATACATTGGATTTTATATGTGAGTAATGATGCACTGCCCCTGCATGGCTAGTAAATCACTTTTGGTGAGCTAAAAAGAAGTGATTTGACTTGATATGTAATTATTCTCAATGTTTTTCATAAGTGTAACTTTAAAATGTCCTGCTAGACAACGCCTTGTAAATGTCTTTTCATACATGTCCTTCATGTAACGTAAACAGAAAGAAAAATGATTGTCTGTTTGTTTGCCTCCTTAGGTTACCACAATATTGAGGCAACTTCATGGAGAAAACTAAAGGAATCCCTTTAAGATGACACGCACAGACCCACCTGATATACTGGTATCAACTGTGCATCAAGACATAAAAGTGATTCCTATATTGACCCACTACAAATCTTTGCAACCCTCCAAACAATGTGATTTTATAAATTGCATTACACTGGAGGACAGTCAGAGCAAAGTTAATAAGAGGCACTGTCGAACCTTTGACTATAAGTCATTGGAGTACCCAAAATCACACAAGTCCTCAATGGAGTCCCCATACAGAAAAGCTGATAGACATGCAGCCAACCCAGATGTTGCTTGGAATGCCCTGGGTCGCCACCAGAGATACCGTTTTTCTGCTCCAGACATTTTCAGTCACAGATTAACTCCTCAATCAGTGATTGCAGAAAGGGCAAGTGAGGTAGTTGTCCATGAAAATAAAAGAAGGACCAGGTCAAAAAGTGCCTCTCGTGTTCAGACTGGCCTGACTCCTGTGACTTTTGAAGGTTCCTCATCATCAGGAAGGAAAGGAAGAGAGTCCCAAAGGGTTCCAAGAGATTCTCGCTGGAGAGCTGAAACATCCCCACTTAGAGAGTCATCTCATGCAGCAACAAGGACTCATATGCATGAAGTACATCCCATTAAGCTCCAGCCTCAAATTGGTGACAGCAGTAGATATTCACCACACTATGCTTCTGATAAATTTGAGGATGGAAGTCTAGATAAATCAGCAAGTAGCCCCCATGTTAGGTGTCGAGTGGACATCAAGCCGGATGATGCGGCATTACATCATTCAGGTCAAAAACAGACAACATCTGCAATGGATATACCCTGGCAGAGGCATCACAGTACTGGGAGAAGTCTGACTGTGCCACGTCATTTCTCCTACTCCAGAACTCCAACTCCCACTGACTCAATGGGTGCGGAAAGTAGGCAAGCTTATCAATATTCCCGAAGTATGCCGAATACTTACCTACATCACATGGAGCTTCCATTACAAAGAATGCCTTCTGCTGGTGATTATTATGGTAGAGGACATAGAGCTCATTCCAGTCCTAATGTGCCAACTAATTTCTTTTATGCAGATGATGTAGCCAGATATGTGACTGCTCCTGCTCCAAAACCAGGATCTTTTTTTCATGATGAGCATTACACACCAGGTAAAACATACAGTCCCAAAGTACAGTATGTGCAAGATCCAAGGACTCGAATAGTGCATGCTGTAGCTACTAGACCATATTATTCCGAAATGGAGACCCACCCTTACTCTGTGCAGTCAGGATATCCCAAACCATATGCTGAAAATGAACCAGGGCCATACATCATAAGCACACCCCCCACAAGTATATTGTATGGTGATGATCCAAGAACTTATCAAATTCAGACAGCACCACCACGATTTTATTATTCCAGTGATATGTTTGCAGTGCCCCCAGAGCACCATGTTCCAGCAAGGGCATACTATACTGAAGGTCGAAGACACGCTAGAGTCACTCAACCACAAACTGATGACTGGTATGGCTCTGATGCATCTGGTTATTCTACCAATCCAGCCTCCTATGTGTCGCAGATCACTCCAACCAGAGTCCGCCAAGAGCCTGTACTAACTCCATGGTATACCAATCCATGTGTAGAACCTCAAAAAATAGGTACAGATTCCAAATCTTATTCCAGGTCTTGGGACAATATTCTCAACTCACGTGTAGAAAGAGAACAACCTCTTCCTGTACAGAGAGGTCAGAGCTATGATGATCTTCTGGACTCCAGGAAGCCGCCTATGGCCACAGGTGACAAACCAAAACCAGTGGTAGTCAATCTTTCCAGTTCACCAAGACGCTATGCAGCCTTATCAGTGTCTGATAACTCACTTATTGACAAAAGTCCAACAGAGATGTCAAAAAGTCCCACAAGCAAACTTTGGTTTGTTACTCCTGAAATAACAATTACTGATAATGATATTAGGCCAGGAAATCTTAACAAGGCTGAAGGACGGTCTGCAAGTTGGGATATTCTTGACTCTAGGAACGCTGAGGGTCTAGAATTACATGACTTTGATAGCTCAACCAAAGAAAAGACACATGATAATGCCTCACTTCAGCAAAGCCTTGAGCAGCTTGATGAACTTCTAGCAGATCTTGTGACTGACTACAAGCCACCGAGTAGACGAACAAGTGAGGAGATTTTGGACCAATTAAAGAAGTTAATTGATGAGGAAGAAGCGGTATCTCTGTCCAGAAAATGCTCAAAGCCAGATACAGACGAACCACTGCCTCTGGACAAGCAGCCAACTTCAATCAAAATTAATCCAGATGTTTTTCGTGACATGGATGGGCCAAGTGATGCAATGAAGACCGCAGAGGAATGCTCTCCAGATCAAAGTCCAGATGAGGACGATACAATGATGTGCTCCAACAATAAGTGCCGGAGAACAGAGACATTATTCAATGCTTGTCTTTATTTTAAATCCTGCCACAGCTGTTACACCTACTACTGCTCTCGGAACTGTCGTAGAGAGGATTGGGACATACATAAAGAAAGCTGCTTATATGGAAGAATTGGAAGCACATGCCGGCATATTATAAAACACTGCCGGGAGACTGTTGAAGTCCATAAAGCCTTCTCCCGTATTGCCAAAGTTGGCTACCTTTCTCGAGGTAGGGGGGTTCTCTTCCTTGGCTTTCCAAATCCTTCTTCATCTTGTAGCTTCCTGCAGTATGGCCTGAATAGTTTACCAATGTCTCCTACATACCTGTCTCTTCGGGAGCTTGAAAGCTTCAAGGACAACCTGGGGGAATACTGTAATGAGTTGCAAGAAGCTGGTAAAGAATATGACCCAAACGAATGTTTCATCTTGAATGTATCCATTGCTGTGGGTGACCAGCTGCCCGATGGGCCATCGCCAAGGAATCAAGCTCCTACAGTTAGAAAATATGCAAAAATTGCATTGGCTTCCTTTAGTCCTGAGAGAAAGGTTCACAAGAAAGAGAGTGAAATGGAAACACTGATCCTTACACCACCTCCAGGAACGGCTGATATTGACATGGAAGGAGAGGAAGGTCGGAAGGCACGAGAAATCTGTTTTATCAATATACAACGGGAACTGAGAATGAGAGGAGTTTTTCTACGCCATGAATACCCAAATGTGTATCAACAGCTTTGTGAATTTGTGGAAAGCAACAGAAGGTTCACACCCACAACTATTTATCCAATTGATAAGAGGACTGGTAAACAGTTTATGTGCATGATCATGGCTGCCTCTGAGCCCAGAACACTGGACTGGGTTGGCGCACCTCATCTGCTTGATGACATCATATAAGGGCACATTTTGTTGAAAATAGTGTACAGAAATACATACAAATTCTTGCACATATTTCTGTTGGTCTAGCTCAGTGGTTCTTAACCTGGGTTCGATCGAACCCCAGGGGTTCGATGAGTAGGTCTCAGGGGTTCGGCGGAGCCTCTGCCGCGGAGGTAAAGACACACTCGTGTAAAGTTGTGATGACGCGCCCCGCTTTGCCATCACTTGCTGCAGAGGATCACGTCACATTGCTTAGCTAATCAGTGCTGCGGAGGAGCACTGATTGAAGGAGTTCCACGTGAGAGTGAAACTTGTGTCTTTAATTACTTAAGCAAAGCTCACCGTTTTTACCACAGACATAATATAAGAATAGATGCCTCATGGACCGCTCTCGCCTATTGTCGCTGACGAGATTTAGGGCGGCCATCTTGGAGCGGTCCACCACTCCACTCAGCGTTATGTGTTTAGCAGCACAATGACGTATCAGCGCATTTAATCGATCATAACACGCTTGTTACTGGAAACCTTATTCAAACATCTATCAAAGCTACATTTATAAACCATTGTATTTTTAAGTATGTTTTTAATACATAGTTCAGCATATTTAAATATGCTTAGTGGCTATAACAATAGAATAGGAATGGAATATTCTGATATTGATGTATGATGAGAATATTACAAAGCACACAGCCATTCATGATTTATTTAATAAATTATTTAGTAATATCAATACATATTTATATAACTATACAAACACAAATAAATAATGATAATAATGACACAAATAAATAATGATTAATACTGAATAATATATATTGGATACATGTTTATATGTATGTATATACATACATATATAGAGATATATGTATATGTTTTTCAGCCGACGAGTTCTAGCTTCAGAGATTCAGCAGCTGAGATTGAGTCCAAAATCCGATGTGAGATTCATCCGTGCTGCAGTGAATCCGTCTCTCTTTAATATCTCCCTCTTCTTCCTCACATCGAATCTTTAGGAAACCTTCAAAACAAAAACGGAAGATTTGGGATGTATCTTACTTTGACAGAGTGAAAGAATTACATATAAATAATAGTCTTTACCACCTGTGTAAACTTTGCTGGTGAATGTTATAACACATAATATAAGTTTTATAATATATGTTACTTTGTTTCATTTCTAATGTTGGCTCTAGTCTCAGATAATCTAAGTCAATGTTAGAGAATAATTAATTTTTTTTAGATTTACGGAATCTCATAGCGGGGCTGAACCCGCATTACACCAAGCACTATAGCTAATATTAGCTGGTATCTCGCCGGTGGACATAAATACAGTAAAGTAATATTCTAATCACAAAATATACACAATATGTCCATCTTACTTGTGAAATGTTGTTTGTGGAGCCTTCTCATCGATCCGAACAACAATATCCCGCAGAGCTGAGGTATCTTCTGCTGTTTTGGTTTAGCAAAGTAGGAGGGACGGGCTTGCTACTGCCTGTAGTTGCGTGGGGGTGGTAACACAACTAATATAATTACATTACTAAATCAGAATACCGCAAAGTCTTATTTTTTATTATTATTTTTTCATTCTCTTAAGAATGTAGAGCTTAATTAAATGATCTAAACAACACCTTAAAGTGGTTCCAGTTTCTCTCGATGGCCAACCTGTTGAAACTGTGGCAAATTTTAAATACCTTGGGTCGTCCCTGGACAGTCAGCTCAACTTTGCTGAAAACACTGACTATATTTTGAAGAACTGTTCTCAGAGACTCTACCTTTTAAGAGACTTAGTGATTTTCTTAAAGTGACCCAACTAGACTCTAGTTGGGTCACCCATGTCAAGAATTTTGAAAAAAAAAAAAGATAATTTTATTTATCACAAAAGAAGGGTTCAGTGAATGCGCATATGAATCTGATGGGTTTGGTACCTCAAAAAAGGTTAAGAACCACTGGTCTAGCTGTATACAGTTGTGTGTAGTGCAACTATAGAAATTGCATACATTCATGCCTGCTTGGTCAGTATTATTTATTATTAAAATATTTCTTATCAGGTGTAGAAGTACAACATATCAGTTATTTATTTTTAACACTATAAAATGCTTTAAATCATCCACAAGTCATTTCCTGGTTTTCTACTGTTACAAGACATTCCCTTTGGTTGGGACTACTAAACTCACATATTGTTTTTTTAATATCTCAGATAAGTAAATAGTGGTTATTATTTTGTCCTGAACCTTTTTACATGACTGTCTACATCTGTGAGTACAACATAAATATTTTCATATCTAACTTTAATGGTACGACATGCTGGAAATAAGAAACATTTTCTTAGCAACGCAAACACTTTCTATGCAAGGTTATTTCATCAATCAAGTACCACATTCCTGCAGGTATAGCATCTGCTATATTATGTATGATTCATACATATTATTATATAAATATATAAAGAGATTTTAGAGACTTGTGTGCAAAGTAAAGATTTTGATGGAAGTGTAAATTGTTATTAGACATAAAGGATGCCTGAGAAAGAAACATCTTGGGCTGCTTCAGATATCTAGTAGAAAAGGCACAAAATTTTATATTGATTTGAAAAGGTATTCTATTGAAAACATGGACTCTTCTGTCTAAAGGAATACTTAGAGACATTCATATCAGCATAACATTTCTTTATTCTGCTCTGCAGAATTAGCAGAGCAATCCTGGACTTGAAAACCTTCAGAATGGAAGTTAAAATGGTGCCAGTTACAAGCCCCACTAGAGGTGTTGGCCTGTACTCTTCAGTTTAAACACTGTGAGTAGTGGAAGTTACCTAAAACAAAAACTCAACTTGGTCAAATACCAACATATAATGCAACTTCTTTGAAATACAATTTTATGAGTTGTCTTTTTAGATATTTTCACAAATGAATCTATAGGAGTTATCCTTTGAAAAAAGTGAGCCAGATTTTGGCACGGTAACTGTAAGGTAGACTTCTGAAATAGGGACAGAAGAAGTTAGCTGTGAATTTGTGGTGATCTAGGTTTATTACATGTATGATGTCCTTATTAGTTTCAGCGAATCAGAGTCTTTAATTTGTTTATTAGGTACAAAAATGTAGAAAGTTTAATATCACTTAGCCATATTGCCTCATTCTTTCTGTTGATTGTGTATTTGTAGATTCCTAAATCTTACTTTTATCCTAGAGGTGAATGGAAAGAAGGATGTGGCTTGAATTTATTGTATGTTTGAGTCCTAAAATTCTATCTAAATATGACTTACCTGACACCACAAAAACATATAATCACAAATGAAGGTGGATCAATTTGTTGTCCTTTAGCAACATACCGTTCTCAGTCCTCAGAATCTGTACAACAAAGTACAATGAAACTTGAGGCTTATATATATATATATATATATATATATATATATATATATATATATATATATATATATATATATATATATATTTTTTTTTTTTTTAAGTTACTTTTAAGACAAAGTACTGTAAAAAAAAATCTTGAAAAGTTGACTGGCTGCATGTTATTTTTCTTCTCCAATCTCATTTTAACATGTTAGGAACTGCAACATGAATGAGCCAGTGAAAGTGATACAATGCTGTGCAAGATTTGTTTTCTTCATTACCATGTTAAACAATAAGAGACCTCACTAAAATGTTTAGAAGATCCTGTAATCTTGTATTTTTTATACTTTCAACATGTGTGTGTGTGTGTGTGTGTGTCTATTTATAAACCATGTCCAATAAATGGAACAGGAACTGCCTTCTTTCTTTTCTCAAGGGGATATTTATTCAAGTTAAGGTTTTTAATCAGAGTATTTAAAAGACAGGGATATTACGAATGAGCCATTTTCATTTGTTGACCAGTTGAGGTCCTCTGATTTAAACAGTATTTATAACAGCTGTTATGAGTGTTATGTCTGTACCAGGTAACCCAACTAGTCTAGTTTGATATTATCTACTCAAGTACTTAGGCATACTTAGTACTTTTCTGTGGAGGATATCTTGGTAAATGTTTCTCCAAAGTTCTGCATGTTTTTGGAGGAACAAAGATATGCAGATCTTTGTTCCTCCAAAGGGTAGGAAAAGAAAGGGAGAAAGGAAGAGAAAGGGTTTAAAGGGAAAAAAGGACACGGGTAAGGGAGAGAAAGAAGCACAGAGAAAAGAAAAGTCAACGCCTTTGAAGTCTGCCTCTAGATCTGCAGAAATAAACAAGTCATTACACAATGTATTTAGTGACTAGATTTATATATATATCAATCTGACTGGATATCACCAAGTGAGAAATAAAGTTACATCCATGAATCTTTCATGTCATTTTTACTACCAGACCTTTACTATTGAAACATGTTAAGAGATGCTGTCTTTGAGAGGCCTCAGATTCTTGAGTTTTTGTACATTCAAATATACTTTACCTTCAGTTTGTTAAACTCTTTAATGGGTAAGTTCCATTTCATTTCAACACTGTGTTGTTCAAGCTTTATATGGGCCAGACCATTAGAAGGATATACAGCAGAAGGTAAAGTAGGGAGGACCTCCATCTTCTTTTCTGAGTTCTGGAACTCATAAAAGACAGCAGAGGCTCTAGTGTAATATAATGTTAATATACTGCTAGCCTGTTCCAGTCAATGTTAATGCTTATTGTAAACTTGAAAATTTGTTTGTGACTTTAGTCCAACAGAAAAACATTAAGATGTCCATAATAACTTTCTGGATCGTTACTATCAGTCTCAGTATGTATTAAATGAACAGATCAAATGATATCAGGTAAGAAGTGCAAACTAGCAAAAGGAGGAGATCTAAAATAAAATAAAATAAATCATTTTTATGACAGTCCCATTTTTTACAGCTAACGAATAAATGCCCAACAACCGGAAACCTGAGCAAAAATAGTAAGAACTATTTTTGCCTGTGCTTGTAACCAAAGAACGGTTACAAGCACAGGCAAATTAGAAAAGTTGTATGTGGAAGGAAATTTAAGGTAAAACATTTCCAAATAAAATTAACAGATAAAGAAAAATAAATAGTTTTAGCAAGAGAGCAGGTAAAAGATTTGTTGCATTTTGATGGACTTGGTTTTAGTGAGATTCAACTATAAATGTTCATAGCCTGGGATCAGTGAAATCAGCTCTTCAAATCCTTAGCTCTTTAAAAAGTCCATCCATCCATCCATCCATTCATCCATCCATCCATCCATGTTCTGTACACCCTTGTCTCTAGTGGGGTTGGGAGGGTTGCTAGTGCCTATCTCCAGCGAAGATAGGCTCTGTGTTGCCAGTCTGCAACACAGAGACAGACAGGACAAACAACCACACACACACACACACACTCACACCTAGGGAGAATTTAGAGAGACCATTTTACCTTACAGTCATGTTTTTGGATTGTGGGAGGAAGCCGGAGTACCCAGTGAGATCCCACGCGTGCATAGAACATGCAAACTCCATGGAGGTCGGGAATTGAACCCAGGACCTTCTTGCTTCCAACTGGGCCACTGTGCAGCCCTCTTTAAAAAGTGAATTTAGATAATCCTCCAACTGTGCCCTTTATTCTTATGACCCACAAATGGAAGTAGAAATATTAAACAGTCTGGTCAATAAGCAGTTTAAGTAAGACAGCACAAACAAGCTGGTATACTGATGATGAAGTATGCAGTACATCAAGCTTGAAATCTAAAGTGTCTCATATTCAGCAAGTCTAAATGTTGAGGTCATAAAGGAAGAGGCCAGCAGAGGGCAGTGTACCTGTTTTTAAACATCACTACAACTAGAAACATGCATGTTCATAGTTACTAGAAGTTACTCCTGTGACCAACTCACTGGTACATCAATACAATGTAATCACACATTGAAAATAATTCCCTGATGTTTTTGCCCTTCAAAAAATTCAGTCAAGATTTTTCATAATTAGACTTAATCTTGATAAGCTACTCTATGCACTTTTTACTGTATTATAGAAAAATAAACCCACAAGGTCAAATTTAGCTATGTGTGAACAACCCATAACAATCTGAACTCAAACAGAACTAAAAAAAGATTTGCAAGTTTGTTTCCCCTGGTGTTTATCACCACATACCATCAATATATTTGCATTGATGTGTATTGTGATCCAAATTCCACTGTTATAAATCCAACATGTCTAGAAAAAGCTGATGTATCGGACCATGTTTTTTAATCCGAACTCCTGTACTGCATTTCAATATTTCCAACACACATAAATCTAATGATTGCTGGACAGCTCAATTAAGGTTGATTTGACAATTGTACCTCACAGTTTGCATAAAGGAAGAGAGAGTGTCATTAAAAAGCACAGAAAACATTAGTTGCAATCTGTGCAATATCAAGGATTTGACTGTATGCAGCTTTTCAGATGAAATCTTCTACTATTCTGCTCCTTCAGGGACTCCCCGCTCCAACCTCCTGAATCAAGGCCTGCTGGTTAGCAGGCCTCTGCATGGCTGGCTGACTGATGAGGGAATTCAGCCACTTGATTTTCGTGTGTTAGGGGTTTATTTAAAATATGCAGGAGAAGACTGGAGGTGGACACCCCTGTGCTAAATGATAATTAACAAGTAAATCATATTTGAAAGAGACAGATACAATAATTTTTAACAACATTTTTGCTTATGTGAATATTGCTTACTATGGCTAAGAAATATTAAAGCAATTTTGTTCATGTGGTATTGATGCCAGGAACAAAGTAGTGTTCATGAAGCGAAATGCAACATTTCTTACATGCTGGAAACAGGTGCTGCAATTTTTGTATAATGAGCTGATACACATTTTTTCAGCAGAATCTCATACATTCATGTATGACATATATACTGTATGTGTATGTATATATATATACACATATATATATGTGTATATATATA